>NC_047053.1:18157179-18391467 GCF_011762595.2 Tursiops truncatus
AAAAAAAAGGAGTGGTTCCAGAGGAACAGGATTTTAAGGATGAGGTTCCCCCCCCCCCATCTTTCTTGGAGTATAATTGCTTTACAATGTTGTGTTACTTTCTGCTGCACAACAAAGTGAATCAGCCATACGTATACATATAACCCCGTATCCCCTCCCTCTTGAGCCTCCCTCCCACCCTCCCTATCCCACCCCTCTAGGTCATCATAAAGCACCGAGCTGATCTCCCTGTGCTATGCGGCTGCTTCCCACTAGCTATCTATTTTACATTTGCGAGTGTATATATGTCCATGTCACTCGCTCACTTCGTCCCAGCTTACCCCTCCCCCTCCCCATATCCTCAAGTCCATTCTCTACGTCTGCATCTTTATTCCTGCCCTGACACTAGGTTCATCAGTACTGCTTTTTTAGATTCCATATATATGTGTTAGCATACAGTATCTGTTTTTCTCTTTCTGACTTAGTTCACTCTGTATGACAGACTCTAGGTCCATTCACCTCACTACAAATAACTCAATTTCGTTTCTTTTTATGGTTGAGTAATACTCCATTGTATATATGTGCCACATCTTCTTTATCCATTCGTCTGTCGATGGACACTTAGGTTACTTCCATGTCCTGGCTATTGTAAACAGTGCTGCAATGAACATTGTGGTACATGTCTCTTTTTGAATTATGGTTTTCTCAGGGTATGTGCCCAGTAGTGGGATGGCTGGGTCGTATGGTAGTTCTCTTTTTAGTTTTTTAAGGAACCTCCATCCTGTTCTCCATAGTGGCTGTATCAATTTACATTCCCACCAACAGTGCAGGACGGTTCCTGTTGCAGGATTAGTTTTCTGAACTGGTTCTGGGGGTTCTGGAATTGGCTCTCTAATATGATTAGATTTACAGCCACTAATGACTCTATTTCTAGTAGTAAAGAGAGCACTGGTAGTCGATGGTGTGATCTGGCCACAGAGATACATCAATATCTCCATCGCGGGGACTTCCCTGGCAGGCCAGTGGTTAGGACTCCAGACTTTCACTGCAGGGGGCACGGGTTCGATCCCTGGTCAGGAAACTAAGATCCCACATGCCGTGAGGCGTGGCCAAAATGTAAATAAATAAATAAAAATAAACTCACCTAAAAAAAAAAAATCTCCATTGGATACTCCTAATCAACCTTTGTAAGAAACAAAGAGCTGGGTGACTATATATATTTTCAAACACTCTTGGAAAAGTAACAAGCATAGGAAGTTGGCTGGGAGGTCCTAATGTCCCTGGAAAAAGTGGTGAATGAAAAGGATGCCCTCAGGGATTCAAATTCCCAGCTCAAGAGCCATGAAATGACCTGAAAGCTTCTATGTGTGTCCTGAAGGAGAGCTGTGTCTCCTGTAGCCTGGGGACTGAGAACCCAGAGAAAGACAGTTCCCCCTGGTAGAAGGCAGTGAGGACACGGCCATCACTTCTGTGGTGTCTGCCCAAAACACACAACCCGAATCTAATCAGGAGGAAACACGAAACAACCCTAAGTTGAAGGATAGTCTACAAAATAAGTGGAAAACTTCACAGTCAAGAAAACAGACAAATGCTGAATAACAATCCAGATTAGAAGAGGCACAACAGGAACTCCCTGGCGGTCCAGTGGTTAGGACTCCATTTCCTTCACTGCTGAGGGCATGGGTTTGATCCCTGGTTGAGGAACTAGGAACCCGCAAGCCACACAGCGTGGCTGAAAGAAAAAAAAAGAGAGATATAACAACTAAATGCAAGGTATACTCTTAGGAAGTTTCTTGTAGTATTCTTGAAATTTTCTGTAAATTTGAAATTATATCAAAATTAAAAGTTGCTAATACAAATCCAACTTCCACTCTTCCTTATATAGTAGGTTTAAATTTTATTAATTTATTACTTTTGAATAGGCAATACAGACTCTTAGTAAAAGATTCAAAAGATATCAATGAATAGGTAGTGAAAAGTGTTTCTCTCATCTCTGCCGCAGCTTCCCTCATCAGAGAGAACCACTGCCACTGGTTTCCTGTGAATTCTTCTAGAAATAGTTTAGGCATACACACACATATGCATTCATGTAGTCTTTTCCATGGATGACTTTTGTCTCTCTAATTAAAACAATATATGTCTTGGCAATGGTTTCATGTAAGTAAATAGAGAAAAGCCTTATTTTTAATGCCTGTAGAGTACTTCATTTCATGGGTGAATATACAGTAAAATATTTAATTGGTTATTACCAATCATTTGTTGCTATGAACAATGCAACTATATATATAATGGCATATATTCCTTTGTGCATATGTGTATATACACTTGTAGAAAACATTTCTAGAATTGAAATTGGTAATTCAGAGGATTATCTGCAATTTAAGTTTATGAATTATTGCCAGATTATTTTCCAAAGAAGCTGCAGCAATTTATACTTCCACTTACAATCTATGAGATTTCTGTTTCCTGGGTATGCGTTTTTTCAACCAATGATGCTGGCCCATTTCAAAAGGACAGCCTATATTGCAGTTTTATTTTCAAAGTACACAAAACTTTGATCCCTTTCTTTACTGGTGTACCAAACTTATGCAACACTCATTAGCTTACTGTCAACTTCAATACGGCTCAGTTCACCTTCCCCAGTTCTTAGGGGAGAATCTCTCCCAAGGGTGAAGGCATCTTGTTTCTGCTTCTGGAAAAAATCATGGTCTCTATGTGATGGAGTCAATTCGTTTTATCCCCATCCTGAGATGGGCAGGGACTGTGTTGGAAAGATTACGAGCTTTAGAGTTATACGGCCCTGGAGCCCTGGGTTTGAATCCTACTCCGCTAGTTGCTGATTGTGTGTGTTCATAAACATGTGAGTAACTAATAAGTGCCGTGTGCCAGGCACTATGCCAGGAGCCTGAGTTACAAAGAATAAGGCATGGCATTGTACTAAAAGGTTTACATAAACAGACAAGGCCATGTGGTAAGCATAATGAAAGAGAGTTTAAAAATTACATAATTTAAAAAATCATTCCCTTCTTCCCTCCCTCCCTCCTTCTCTCTCTCTCTCTCTCTCTCTCTCTCTCTCTCTCCCTCTCCCTCCCTCCCTCCCTCCCTCCCCCTCTCTCTCTCTCTCTCTCTCTCACACACACACAGATACACACACACTGCTGTTTCAGAAAAGATTTAAGGCAACAACAAGATAGAAAGGATGGTATGGAAGCTTAGAGAAAAGATACTTAATCCATCTCCAGCAGTGGGAAGGTTCAAAGAAGGCATCCTAAAAATTAAATTACTTGACATTTAAGCTATTTATGTGAGTATACAACCTCCACATGGGCAATTCTAGGCCCCTCTTGGTTTACTCTGCCTTACGAGCATCTGAGATAGGATGGGTGCTCTATGCTGACTTTTTATTAACACACTGCAGCCTTGGAAGAGAAGGCCTGAGCACATACCACCTCGGCCCACCAGTGCAGCACACAGGCCTGCCTGGACCTTCACAGCAGACAGAAGGGCGCATGAAGAAAGCATGCTCTGGAACCTGACGGCGGTTTAGCACCAGCCAGCTCTATGACCACGGGCAAGTGATCATACCTCTCTGCTAGAGAGGGTCTTTCTTCATCTGAAGGGTGGGACAATGCTAGTATCTACCTCACCTCCCAGGACCGTGAGAAGAAATGAGACACTCCACCGTGGACCCCGAGGCACACTACTGGCATGTCGTGCAGAAGACCAGGTCCTAGTTTTACCGTGAGCGGCGCTGCCCGCCCTCTGAATGGCAGGAGGTGTCTTTCCCCCGCTCGGGTCCCATTGCCCCGCCTGCTGCATCTGTGCTGTGCTGCGTTTATCCTCAGGCCAGGGTCACTTTTGTTAGTGGAATGAATCGTGATCCAGCTAGGCATCATGGACAGAAAGGCGTTCTTCTAGGACGGACCCTCTTAAGCCAAAACCCCTCCATAAAAACGTTTAGGCTTTTCCCAGGATATAGGAAACTAGCTAGGGCCACTGGCGGTGGTGTTATAGGCTTCCCGAGTTCACCTCTTGGTTTTCTTCTCCAGAGCAACATCTCTTCATGTGAGCAACACCAAAGGTAGTCATCCAGAAAGTGTGGTCTGGAGATGCCTGGCTGAATTATTCATTCATTCATTCATTTCCTTCCTCCCTTCCTTCCTTTTCTCCCCTTCCTTCCTCCCTTCCCTTCCCTACCCTTCCCTCCCTATGGAAATAATTTATTTCTGATATATACCTTTTAAGATTATGATTGCTTTTTCAAAACACAGTTCTATTATATAGTAAGGCATTCCTTGTAGAGAAATAGTAACTTTAAATGTTCTTACTGCTGTCTTTAATTTTATTTGCATTCATTCATTCACTCAGTAAATCATTATTAGTGCCCAGGTTCTAAGCACTGTGCTGCGAGCCATGGGTGGAGGAACAAACAGGCAGACCTGTCCCCGCCCCAGTGCAGGGTAACGAGAAGGACAGCACCTCAACAGGGGTGTGGGGAAGAGGCAACAGAATGCACACTGCATGGGTGGAGGGCAGAACACGTGCCTGAGGAATCCAGAGCGGGACAATGTGACCCCATCAGAGACAGCAAGGGGACGGTGATGCCAGGGGCGTGAGGGGAGAGGCTAGAGTATGCAAGCCCCGCAGGCACATCGCAGGGGTTTGGGGCTGTATCTCAAGGGCAGGGTTGTAAGTATTGATCACATTTGCTTTTTTGCAAGCCCCCTCTGACCACGGGGTGGAAAAGATCGAGTGCCTGGTGGTGGAGCAGTGAGGATGCTTCTGCATCAGCCCCAGGAAGGGATGACCAGGGCTTTGGTTGGGACAGAGCAGTGGAGAGACGGAGTGGCACACAGGCTTGAAGAGCAGATGCAGAACTGATGAGACAGGATGACTTAGACTGGATGTGAGGGGTGAGAAAGAGGGAGGGGTCGAGCCTTCTCACATCCACAGCTGAGCAGACCACGATGCTGCTTGTGAACGAGAACGGGGACAGCGGAGGAGGAGCAGAATTTTAGGAGGTGACCGGGATTTGGACGGGCTAATTCCTGGGGACAGCCAACTGAAGACGTTCCTCTTCTTTCTCTCACAATCTAATTAAATCTGATCCCTTGGACACAAAGGGAACAACACAGAGGGTGGGAGAGTATTAAGAAAACAGAGAGGGGGGACTTCCCCGGTGGTCCAGTGGTAAAGAATCTGCCTTGCAATGCAGGGGAGGCGGGTTTGATCCCTGGTCAGGGAACTAAGATCCCACATGCCGCGGGCAACTAAGCCCGTGCGCCGCAACTACAGAGTCCATGCGCTCTGGAGCCTGCGTGCCACAACTAGAGAGAACCCCAAGCGCTGCAACGAAAGATCCCGCGTGCTGCAATTAAGATCTGACGCAGCTGTACACCTGAAACTAACACAACACTGTAAACTGACTATACTTCAATAAAATTTAAAAAATAAAAATTAAATTAAAAAAAAAAGAAAACAGAGAGGGCAGCCAGAAATCCTTACCTGTCACGGTGGGCAAACATTGCCAGGGGACCACATGCTCTACTGCCCAATTTAAAATCAAGAAAAAGATTTTAAAGAGAGAGTAGATATCTGGATTCTATTTTAAATTTTTCACTAACTGAATTTGGTCATGTCAAGTTACTCAGTGATTCTCCTTTCTTGGTATAAGAAAACACTAGAAACAATCCAAAACCCACTTCCATAAAGGCTATCTCCTAAGGTCCCAGGCAATTTGGTTAAAAATTAAAATACAATGACTAGCTCTCAGTACACTGTCTAAATCTCTTGACTATGAAAGACACTTTTACCAAAGATCACAACTCATTCACCTGGCAAAAGGAAACAGAGCGTTTTAAGGTATAGCTCAATGAAAACAAGATAAGTCTTGAGAATATAAAACGTAATCTGTCAAATACCGCAGTTGGGTTGACATCAGTAAATGGACTGCTTTTCAGTTTGTGTTGCTTTGTCTGCTGGGGTGTCTGGAAAGGTTCAAATTTCAAGTCGGTCAGCATCATGAGAAGGATACTGCCCACTCACAGGGCACTCAGCCAACCGGCCACTTTACAATAGGTGAGTCTCTACTACTACTGGTGTCAGGACATGTCCACACAGGGTAGAGAGTCACTGTTAGGTCTGGAGCACCTGCACCTTCGACACACTGTTGAAAATGGATCTGAAATGGCCACATTTTGAACTTGCAAGGAAAGCTGCTCTTCCCATGAGATCATAAAAGGTCTGTAAGCTTACCAAACCTGCACCATGGAACTCACATCATCTGTTTTGGTCATCTGCCACCCTGTAGCTTTTAGATAGTATTTAAATATTTAATTGACTGATGTTCCTCAAATCCTAGTGGAGGAAATACAAAGATGGGTGAACTGAACCACAGTAAGGTCACTATAAGAGACTATAAGAGTCCACAGAAACTAGAGACCCTCAGACCAAGAGAAAGGATGCTCAGATATTCAAAGAATATTAGTAAAAACAAAAAACATAAAATCAGTAAAAATGAAAAACAAAACAAAAAACTCCCATAATAAAGATGTTATGGGGATCCCCTGGTGGCGCAGTGGTTGAGAATCTGCCTGCCAACGCAGGGGACACGGGTTCGAGCCCTGGTCTGGGAAGATCCCACATGCCGCGGAGCAACTGGGCCCGTCAGCCACAATTACTGAGCCTGTGCTCCGCAACAAGAGAGGCCGCGATAGTGAGAGGCCCGCGCACCGCAATGAAGAGTGGCCCCTGCTTGCCACAACTAGAGAAAGCCCTCGCACAGAAACGAAGACCCAACACAGCCATAAATAAATAAATAAATAAATTTTTAAAAAAAGATGTTATGTATCTTACAATGTCAGCGTATGACTACATCACAATAGTACTATTTAGCTATGAGATGCTGACTGCCTGATAATGACAGGCATGAAGATCTAGACCAAAGATAAAAGGGAAACTGTCTAGGACTTCCCTGGTGGCACAGTGGTTAAGACATCATGCTCCCAATGCAGGGGGCCCGGGTTCGATCCCTGGTCAGGGAACTGGATCCCACATGCATGCTGTAACTGAGTGCGCATGCCACAACTAAGGAGCCCGCCGGCTGCAACTAAGACCCAGCACAACCAAATAAATAAAATAAATATTTTAAAAAAAGGAAACTGTCCTATTAATGAGATGACAATATTTTCTCTTCCGATCGACAAGTAACTAATATAATTTATCCAACACAGGGCTCAACTGTTACATATTTATTCCTTTATATCCATTTCATTTAAAAATGATTTTTGATTCCAGTAACCATTTGTCCACCTGGCATGCCTAGGGAAGTACTTAACTCCATTTTGCCTTAACCAAGGAGTTAGCCTATTTATAAACCCAACACTGCTCAGGAAAATGAGTCAGAAAACTCTTTGGTAGGAATGCACAATTACATAAATGAGTAACAATTATGCATTTTGAATAATACTATAAACCACTTAAACTACAGTACTGAACACTCCTAAAAAACACATAGATAAATCCCAAAGATGTCTGAGGACTGAAACTAAATAGGGTAAACTTGGGATTCTTTTTTTTTTGAATGTTTAGTTATTAAGCATTTAAAAAATTTTTTTTAATTTAATTTTTATTTTATATTAGGGTATAGTTGATTTACAATGTTGTGTTACTTTCAGGTGTACAGCAAACTGATTCAGTTATACATATACATATATCCATTCTTTTTCAGATTCTTTTCTCATATAGGTTATTACAGAACACTGAGTAGAGTTCCCCGTGTTATACAGTAGGTCCCTGTTGATTATCTATTTTATATATAGTAAACTTAGGATTCTTATCCCACCCTACCCTCAAATTTATACTGGTAGGAAGCCCCTCTACCTTACCTGTACCCAGGTATCCTGCTCCCTGGGCTCCCTGGGAGACAGGAAAGCTAACAGGCATACCCTGTCACTTTTTCACAACTATGCCTAATTTAGTAAATGACAGAACACCTAATCAATATACTGTATCACTTTTCAAAAACTATAGTTCCTTATCCCGGTTTTCATAACATGTGAAGGCTTTGCTATTCAGCCTTGCGTCAACCAGGTAGGCAGCTTTTGGGTATAAGCTGGGTGGCAGCTGTGTGGCAGGTGACACTGAAGAGAAACAAATGGCTCTGTAGCCAAGTGAATGAATTATTTCCTTTGTAAACGCAGCTGTTTTTTGTTTTAAATACACCTGTTTACTGAACTTAAACACCTGCATTAAGTCAATAAACAAAGTCACACTAAACATATTTATTGTGCGCCTGTTGTATCAAGAACTGCGTTAGATATTTTTCATGTATGTTGCTAATCACGTTTTTAAATATTAACAGAAAATCTTCCCAAACCTTCTGTTGACGTCACATGCCCAGTTACAGGTAAGAAGAAAATTACCAATATATTTAAAACAATCTCCTAACCATTATCTCTCCTTGGAGAAATGTGAACCACAAAGCAAAGCTTTCATTGGTCTGGGAGGGAGATCTGTTTCTACTACAGAGGGGTTTCATAAGAGTAAGGAAACTGGAAATTTGTCCAGATGCTCCTAAGTTATGTGTTCAGCTATTGTTTCTGTTGGGGTGAATTAACAGCCGCCACTGAGCAGAGGATTTTAAAACCAGCAAAAATATTTACTGAATGAACGGCCAGAAACTTTGTCACCTGGCTCTCTCCTTGGCTTTCCTTGTCAGAAGTCTGCAACATCTATTAAGGTCACGTCTCCTCATGTAAAGCTTTTAATATGTTGCATTATCTTTCTACTTGCTAGGGCTGGCCTTCTCTCTTGGCTTGAGGGTTTTTGTTTTGTTTTTTTTAAACAACATTTTTTGTGTCTAAGGTAGAGTGAAGGGTTAACTTCCTTTCCCCTAGCAGTGGTGTAGGATACATGTCATTTTGGTAGCCTGACTCTGGGGCTGGGGACAGTAGCCTCAGGGGAAGGAGGGAGGTTAAGTCGGCACACTTACTATCCCTGTTGGAAGTGGCTGGGGCATACAGAACTTTCACAGTGCTAATCTGCTAATACTGCAACTCCTCCGATGCCAACAAGCTTTAAAAGGAAATTAAGAATGTCACATGGCATCTCCAAGTGAAATACCGAGAGCTGCTCACCAGGGTCCCTCAATAATAGCTGTTCATTTGGGGATAAAATTATTACGGTAAGGAGAAGGGAGCTGACTTTGGAAGGGGTTGAGAGGATATAAAAGTCAGAAGACATCAACTCTTACTGCTCTGCCAAGTGTTTTCATCTTTACATGATATTTGAGATGTTGCAGTTTACAGCTTTATTCCTAAATTGTCATCAAGTTCCCTAAGAAACCATGAGCCAGATTTCTTTTAAATTTATTTTTACTCATTCCTAGCATGCTGCCGTGGGACCCAAGGGAATTTTTATTAAGGGAGGAGGGACCTGGCAGCATTAGAGATTCATTATTAGAATTGGAAAGTATTAAATGGGCCCATATTCAAACGATAAAAATCAACACATTCTGAAGCCACACAGACATGGATAATCAACGACTCTGCTTGATCCAATCGGTCCTTTTCCACTTGTGAAAATAACCAAGTGCTGTGTACACTCAGGAGCAGCAGACATCAGGAAGTGAACTAAGAGAGGAAGAATGTGGTGGCAAAGAAGAGAGTCAAAAACTAAAAACAGATCAAATACATCAGGAAATGGAAAAAACAAATAATTTTCCCTATTTTTTCTTAGTTCCTAAAGCAGAAAATATCTTTTTTATTATTGCTCAGATCAAACTGAGAAAGGAATTTATGTGAGTAGATTGGTGGCCAATGTAAGACAAATACTATCATATTTATTTTTCCTTTTAAGTGTCCCCCTGCAACCGGGCCAATAGGAAGAGCTCTAGCTGCCCTCAGAAAGCAGCTGTCCCCGAAGTTCAGCTTTGCTCATGGAAGCTGTGCACAGTTTCTCTAAATGTCTGCTAACGTTACACTTCAAAAAGGAAAAGAAAAGCTAAGCCTACTTATAAACAGCATTATTTCCAAGTCTTTAACTGAAATAACTTCCATCGTCCTCTGTGAATAAGAACTGAAACTATGTGACTGAATAACAAAAAATATTAATCCTCTCATTTTCTAATTTCAGAAAATACGCTGTCTTGAGTTTTTGCTTATAAGTCATCTAAGTTTAAAAAGTCAAGAGTTTGGCCAGCATGGCTAGTGTACTTGGCAGAGCCGGGACCGGGGACGCGGCTGGCTCGGTGTGAGTGGTGAGGCCAGGAGAAGGATTCCACCAGTGCAGCTGGGGTGTCCAACAGGGTAGGGGCCGCACGCTGGGGAAATCAGTTACATACGGGAGGATTAAGGAAATAAGTAAATATGTTGAGGACGATGGGAGCCAGGCTTCTCACTTCTGCAGGAGGAAATTACAAATACGGAAGCGAGACGGCGAAAATAAACCCAGGGGGTTAGACTGAAATGCGAGGTACTGGGATGAAGTCCTGATATTTAACATAAATAGACAAAAGAAATAGAAACCCGCGTATGTATATGTGTGTATGCATGTTCCCCCTCCAATTCTGCTGAGCAAGCCTGGAAGCAACGATACACTGGCAGCAACAACTGGACCCACTACCCAGATCTTGGTTTTTAAAAGCCACACAACCACCAACAGGAACCAAGGATTTGGGGAGAAATGGCTGAATACCATCACCCGGCCAGGGAAAGCACTAGATGAACCTGGAATCAGTATTACTGAGCCAGGGAGTAAGGAAGTTCTCCAAGAATGACAGGGACATGTCGAAAGGATACTGCTGCCAGCAGAAAGAGGCTTCCACTACCCAAATCTGGGACAACTCGTCTGGTTTATTTGGGAAAGTAAGGAGAATGCATTTGGTTGTTGACGATTTGTCTTTGTTCTCTGTTGCGGCTGTATGCACTACAGCTGGTATCCTTACCAGCCTTCTAGGAGACACATACCGCTGATGAGGCCAAAGTGTGGGACTAAACTGGCACAAATTCATCACCACAAATGAACACATAGCTCAAATCTGTGCCCTCCTGACAACATGGCTGCTTGTTTAAAATATGTAAGATGTGGATGTCTACCCATCAGAAATATGGATACACTCTGCTACTAAGGTCCTTCTTTGGATACATGGAAGCCTGCATTTATTAAGATTTGTGCTGTGAATGCTTTCTTATGTCAGGGTACCAACAATTAGATGCAGAGACAAGTTGTTTCCGTTGCTCATACATACAAAAAATCTTTTTTCTAAGTTTTATTCTGCATATCAACTAGAAGAAAAAACTTTTTCTTTTCTGGAAGATAACTTGTAAGACATGGTATCAATTAGGTTGGCCTTAAATGTTTCCCTTCCCTAAATTCAGACTAAAAGATTAATCACTTAGGGAAGAAAAAAATCTTTCTCACTGACAATCTGTGGTTGAGAGTTAGCTTTGACATTTAAAAATAATTTTCATATTGAAATAATTTCAAACTTACAAGTTGTAGCAAGAGCATTAAGAAACTCTCAAATATCCTTCACTCAGATGATTCTCCAATTGTTAGCATGTTTTCAGATTTGTCTTATTCTCACATAAATGTGTAAGTATCCATATACACACGATATTTGTTTATACAGATTAGAATAATCTGTTTCTGAGATCAACCAATTTATTTCAAACACAGATTTATACATAATTATTCAAATGGCACATAAGTCAAGTTAGGAAAGGTAACTGATAGTGCTGGTAAAGCTGAAGGTTTTGTTTTGCTGTGGTTTTGAATTTGGTGGGTAAATCATGCTCTTACACACTAGTCCTATGATCAAACCAACCTGTCCATGAAGGCCAGGCATTAAGAAACACAAGTGAAGCAGAAAGTCAGTCAAATGCCATGCCTGGGACTAGACAAGTGTGTGCTCTGTATAAAGGGTACAGCTATTACTTTCATAGATGGTTCCTATTCTGAGATGTAGACTGAGCTGTGCCACAAGTTCTGATTTTTCAAGAGAAGGCAGAAATATGGATTCTTTTAGGGACAGTATCCTATTTTAAAATGGGACTAAAGCTTAAAAACAATAAAACTGGTCTGAGGAAAAAAAATTCATCTCTCACTTGTGTACAGCTCACCACACTACCAGTTGACAGGTGCAATAATAACTCCCATTTAATTTTTGGTGATGACTAACAGAAAGTTATAATTCCATAAATAAGTAATAGACACTGTGCAAAAACAATGAAAAAATGACCCTACCCCCGGATCCTGGAGTCAATTCCCTTGCAAAGGAAGTGATGCAATAGAAACTACATGCAGGATAAATAAAAAAAGAAGATTGAGCTGGCAAGAATTGATCCCATATTACAAAACAACATCTGCAAAGCAGAGCTTTTTAAAGGAAACTTACGGAGTATTCTCACTTACAAAGAATCTGGTTCAAACACAGTAATTACCAAGAAATTTGTAATGATTCAAAAGAACAAAGACGTTTAATTTATTTTTTTTCAAAAAAGAACACGAGCAAGGAAGTGTCCTTTGCATTCAAAGGCTGACATTAAGATTCATGTAGTAAAATCAGTATTTACATATTACTAATTAGTATGACTGTTTAAGTTTATTTTGGGCTTATAGAACGATTCAATTAGTTAATCAAGATACTACAATAACTAAAATAAAATTGATCCGAATTATATTTTTAAACATTTGATTATCCTTTAAGGAATGTTTCAAGTCCCACCAGCTCTGCTCTCTCTCCTTGGCACCTCTAGCCTGAGTAATCTCTCTCTTTACTGGATACTAAGGATTTACTGTCTCTAGAACTTATTTGTCAATGAACTGGATGCTACACTGGGACCACTCTTTCATTACCCTTTAAGCTATAGAATTTTTATTGCTGTTTAATATTTCAAGGGTTTCTACATTTCCTTATATGCTCCAATAGTTCCAAGAAGTGTTATTCCAAGTGTTCCAGTCTGCAAACTGTTTGTTGCTTGGTCTGTGATAAGTACGGAAACAGAGGGCATTCAGAAACTCCTTATGGCAATTTGACATTACGGTGACAGCCAAGAGTGAGACCAGTGAACTCATTTTGTTCAACAAAGTATAGACCATTTGGGATGCTGTTAAACTGAGCATGACCCAGGCTGGATATTCATCATCCATGGCAGGACCAAGTTACAATGTGTAATGCTTAGGAATAGTTTACGAAATCTAACTCAAAAGTACATAAAAATCTCAGCAATGTAAGCATGTATTTATTTTTATTACTTTCTATGTTTATAATTCTTTAGATTTTGAATAAGGCCTGGTTTTGAATAAATGGTTTAGTGCTATCAGCTACGTTAGGAAAGTAACATTTGTATTATTTATTTATTTATTTAACATCTTTCTTGGAGTATAATTGCTTTACAATGGTGTGTTAGTTTCTGCTGTAAAACAAAGTGAATCAGCTATATGTATACATACATCCCCATATCACCTCCCTCTTGCGTCTCCGTCCTACCCTCCCTATCCCACCCCTCTAGGTGGTCACAAAGCACCGAGCTGATCTTCCTGTGCTATGCGGCTGCTTCCCACTAGCTATCTATTTTACGTTTGGTAGTGTATATATGTCCATGCCACTCTCTCACTTCGTCCCAGCTTACCCTTCCCCCTCCCCGTGTCCTCAAGTCCATTCTCTACATCTGCGTCTTTATTCCTGTCCTGCCCCTAGATTCTTCAGAACTTTTTTTTTTCTGGATTCCATACATATGTGTTAGCATACGGTATTTGTTTTTCTCTGACTTACTTCTCTCTGTATGACAGACTCTAGGTCCATCCACCTCGCTACAAATAACTCAATTTCCTTTCTTTTTATGGCTGAGTAATATTCCATTGTATATACGTGCCACATCTTTTTCATCCATTCATCTGTCGATGGACACTTAGGTTGCTTCCATGTCCTGGCTATTGTAAATAGAGCTGCAGTGACCATTGTGCTATACGACTCTTTTTTAAACTATGTTTTTTTCAGGGTACATGCCCAGTAGTGGGATTGCTGGGTCGTTTGGTAGTTCTATTTTTAGTTTTTTGAGGACTCTCCATACTGGTCTCCATAGTGGCTGTTATCAATTTACATTCCCACCAACAGTGCAGGAAGGTTCCCTTTTCTCCACACCCTCTCCAGCATTTATTGTTTGTAGATATTTTGATGATGGCCATTCTGACTGGTGTGAGGTGACACCTCATTATAGTTTTGACTTGCATTCTCTAATGATTAGGGATGTTGAGCATTCTTTCATGTGTTTGCTGGCAATCTGTGTATCTTCTTTGGAGAAATGTCTATTTAGGTCTTCTGCCCATTTTTGGATTGGGTTGTTTGTTTTTTAGATATTGAGCTGCATGAGCTGCTTGTATATTTTGGAGATTAATCCTTTGTCAGTTACTTGGTTTGCATATATTTTCTCCCATTCTGAGGGTTGTCTTTTCGTCTTGTTCATGGTTTCCTTTGCTGTGCAAAAGCTTTTAAGTTTCATTAGGTCCCATTTGTTTACTTTTGTTTTTATTTCCATTTCTCTAGGAGGTGGGTCAAAAAGGATCTTGCTTTGATTTATGTCATGGAGTGTTCTGCCTGTGTTTTCCTCTAAGAGTTTTATAGTGTCTGGCCTTACATTTAGGTCTTTCATCCATTTTGAGTTTATTTTTATGTGTGGTGTTAGGGAGTGTTCTAATCTCATACTTTTACATGTAGCTGTCCAGTTTTCCCAGCACCACTTATTGAAGAGGCTGTCTTTTCTCCACTGTATATTCTTCCCTCTTTTATCAAAGATAGGGTGACCATATGTGTGTGGGTTTATCTCTGGGCTTTCTATCCTGTTCCATTGATCTATATTTCTGTTTTTGTGCCAGTACCATACTGTCTTGATTACTGTAGCTTTGTATTGGAGTCTGAAGTCAGAGAGCCTGATTCCTCCACCTCCGTTTTTCTTTCTCAAGATTGCTTTGGCTATTCGGGGTCTTTTGTGTTCCCATACAAATTGTGAAATTTTTTGTTCTAGTTCAGTGAAAAATGCCATTGGTAGTTTGATAGGGATTGCACTGAACTGAAGATTGCTTTGGGTAGTATAGTCATTTTCACAATGTTGATTCCTCTAATCCAAGAACACGGTATATCTCTCCATTTGTTTGTACCATCTTTAATATCTTTCATCAGTGTCTTATAATTTTCTGCATACAGGTCTTTTGTCTCCTTAGGTAGGTCTTATTCTTAGGTATTTTATTCTTTTTGTTACAGTGGTAAACGGGAGTGTTTCCTTAATTTCTCTTTCAGATTTTTCACCATTAGTGTGTAGGAATGCAAGAGATTTCTGTGCATTAATTTTGTATCCTGCTACTTTACCAGATTCATTGATTAGCTGTAGTAGGTTTCTGTTAGCATCTTTAGGATTCTCTATGTATAGTATCATGTCATCTGCAAACAGTGACAGTTTTACTTCTTTTTTTCCGATTTGGATTCCTTTTATTTTTCTTCTCTGATTGCTGTGGCTAAAACTTCCAAAAATATGTTGAATAATAGTGGTGAGAGTGGGCAACCTTTGTCTTGTTCCTGATCTTAGTGGAAATGGTTTCAGTTTTTCACCATTGAGAATGATGTTGGCTGTGCGTTTGTCATATACGGCCTTTATTATGTTGAGGTAAGTTCCCTCTATGCCTACTTTCTGGAGGGTTTTTTCCATAAATGGGTGTTGAATTTTGTCAAAAGCTTTTCCTGAATCTACTGAGATGATCATATGGTTTTTCTCCTTCAATTTGTTAATATGGTGCATCACATTGGTTGATCTGTGTATACTGGAAGAATCCTTGCATTCATGGGATAAACCCCACTTAACCATGGTGTATGATCCTTTTAATGTGCTGTTGGATTCTGTGTGCTAGTATTTTATTGAGGATTTTTGCATCTACGTTCATCAGTTTTTCATCTAGTTCATCAAACTGTTGGCCTGTAGTTTTCTTTTTTTGTGGCATCTTTGGTTTTGGTATCAGGGTGACGGTGGCATTGCAGAATGAGTTTGGGAGTGTTCCTCCCTCTGCTATATTTTGGAAGAGTTCGACATGGATAGGTGTTAGCTCTTCTCTAAATGTTTGATAGAATCCACCTGTGAAGCCATCTGGTCCTGGGTTTTTGTTTGTTGGAAGATTTTTAATCACAGTCTCAATTTCAGTGCTTGTGATTGGTCTGTTTATATTTTCTATTTCTTCCTGGTTCAGTCTTGGAAGGTTGTGCTTTTCTAAGAATTAATCCATTTCTTCCAGGTTATCCATTTTATTGGCATACAATTGCTTGTAGTAATCTCTCATGATCCTTTGTACTTCTGCAGTGGCAGTTGTTACTTCTCCTTTTTCATTTCTATTGATTTGAGTCTTCTCCCTGTTTTTCTTGATGAGTCTGGCTAATGGTTTATCAATTTTTTTACCTTCTCAGAGAACCAGCTTTTAGTTTTGTTTTCTTTTTTTCTTTTTTTCTTTTTTTTGCGGTACGCGGGCCTCTCACTGTTGTGGCCTCTCCCGTCGTTGCGGAGCACAAGCTCCGGATGCGCAGGCTGAGCGGCCATGGCTCACGGGCCCAGCCGCTCCGCGGCATGTGGGATCTTCCCAGACCGGGGCACGAACCCGTGTCCCTTACATCGGCAGGCGGACTCTCAACCACTGCGCCACCAGGGAAGCCCTTTTAGTTTTATTGATCTTTGCTATCGTTTCCTGCATTTCTTTTCATTTATTTCTGATCTGGTCTTTATGATTTCTTTCCTTCTGCTAACTTACACGTTTTTTTGTTCTTCTTTCTCTTTAGGTGTAAGGTTAAGTTTGTTCTTCTCTGCTTTAGGTGTAAGGTTAGGTTGTTTATTTGAGGTGTTTCTTGTTTCTTGAGGTAGGATTGTATTGCTATAAACGTCCCTCTTAGAACTGCTTTTGCTGTATCCCATAGGTTTTGGGTCGTTGTGTTTTCGTTGTCATTTGTTTCTAGGTGTTTTTTGATTTCCTCTTTGATTTCTTCAGTGACCTCTTGGTTATTTAGCAGTGTACTGTTTACTCTCCATGTGTTTGTATTTTTTACAGACTTTTTCCTGTAATTGATATCTAGTCTCATAACGTTGTGGTCGAAAAGATACTTGATACGATTTCAATTTTCTTAAATTTACCAGGGCTTGATTTGAGATACAAGATATGATCTATCCTGGAGAACGTTCCACGAGCACTTGAGAAGAAAGTGTAATCTGCTGTTTTTGGATGGAATGTCCTATAAATATCAATTAAGTCCATCTTGTTTAATGTATCATTTAAAGCTTGTTGTTTCCTTATTTATTTTCATTTTGCATGATCTGTCCATTGGTGAAAGTGGGGTGTTAAAGTCCCCTACTCTGACTATGTTACTGTCGATCTCCCCTTTTATGGCTGTTACCATTTGCATTATGTATTGAAGTCCTCTTAGGTTGGGTGCATAAATATTTACAATTGTTTTATCTTCTTCTTAGATTGATCCCTTTATCATTATTTAGTGTCCTTCTTTGTCTCTTGTAATAGTCTTTATTTTTAAGTCTATTTTGTCTGATATGAGAATTGCTACTCCAGCTTTCTTCTGATTTCCATTTGCATGGAACATCTTTTTCCATCCCCTCACTTTCAGTCTGTATGTGTCCCTAGGTCTGACGTAGACAGCATATGTACGGGTCTTGTTTTTGTATCCATTCAGCCAGCCTACGTCTTTTGGTTGGAGCATTTAGTCCATTTACATTTAAGGTAATTATCAATATATATGTCCCTATTACCATTTTCTTAATTGTTTTGGGTTTGTTATTGCAAGTCTTTTCCTTCTCTTGTGTTTCCTGCCTAGAGAAGTTCCTTTAGCATTTGTTGTAGAGCTGGTTTGGTGGTGCTGATTTCTCTTAGCTTTTGCTTATCTGCAAAGGTTTTAATTCCTCTGTCAAATCTGAATGAGATCCTTGCTGGGTAGAGTAATGTTGGTTGTAGGTTTTTCCGTTTCATCTCTTTAAATGTGTCCTGCCACTCCCTTCTGGCTTGCAGAGTTTCTGCTGAAAGATCAGCTGTTAACCTTACAGGGATTCCATTGCATGTTAACTGTTGCTTTTCCCTTGCTGTTTTTAATATTTTTTCTTTGCATTTATTTTTTTTAATGAATTTATTCATTTTATTTATTTATTTTTGGCTGCGTTGGGTCTTTGTTGCTGTGCGCAGGCTTTCTCTAGTTGTGGCAAGCAGGGGCTACTCTCCCTTGCATGGGCTTCTCATTGCCGTGGCTTCTCTTGTTGTGGAACATAGGCTCTAGGCGTGCAGGCTTCAGTAGTTGTGGCACGCAGGTTCACTAGTTGTGGCACACGGGCTTAGTTGCTCCACGGCATGTGGGGTCTTCCAGGACCAGGGCTCGAACCCATGTCTCCTACATTGGCAGGCAGATTCTTAACCACTGTGCCACCAGGGAAACCCCTGTATTTAATTTTTGATACTTTGATTAATATGTGTCTTGGTGTGTTTCTCCTTGGATTTATCCTGTATGGGACTCTCTGTGCTTCCTGGACTTGATTGAGTCTTTCCTTACCCATATTAGGGAAGTTTTCAACTATAATCTCTTCAAATATTTTCTCATTCCGTTTTATTTTCTCTTCTTCTTCTGGGACCCCTATAATTCTAATATTGGTGCGTTTAATGTCCCAGAGGTTTCTGAGACTGTACTCAATTCTTTTCATTCTTTCTTCTTTATTCTGCTCTGCAGTAGTTATTTCCACTATTTTATCTTCCAGGTCACTTATCCGTTCTTCTGCCTCAGTTATTCTGCTATTGATTCCTTCTAGAGAATTTTTAATTTCATTTATTGTGTTGTTCATCATTGTTTGCTCTTTACTTCTTCTAGGTCCTTGTTAAACGTTTCTTGTATTTTCTCCATTCTGTTTCCAAGATTTTGGATCACCTTTACTATGATTACTCTGACTTCTTTTTCAGGTAGACTGCCTATTTCCTCTTCATTTGTTTGGTCTGGTGGGTTTTTACCTTGCTCCTTCACCTGCTGTGTATTTCTCTGTCTTCTCATTTTGCTTGACTTACTGTGTTTGGGGTCTCCTTTTCGCAGGCTGCAATTTCATAGTTCCCATTGTTTTTGGTGTCTGCTCGCAGTGGGTAAGGGTGGTTCAGTGGGTCGTGTAGGCTTCCTGGTGGAGGGGACTGGTGCCTGTGTTCTTGTGGATGAGGCTGGATCTTGTCTTTCTGGTGGGCAGGACCACGTCCGGTGGTGTGTTTTGGGGTGTCTGTGACCTTATTATGATTTTAGGCAGCCTCTCTGCTAATGCGTGGGGTTGTGTTCCTGTCTTGCTAGTTGTTTGGCATAGGGTGTCCAGCACTGTAGCTTGCTGGTCGTTGAGTGGAGCTGGGTCTTAGTATTGAGACGGAGATCGCTGGGAGAGCTTTCGCCATTTGATATTACGTGGGGCTGGGAGGTCTCTGGTGGACCAGTGTCCTGAACTCGTCTCTGCCACCTCAGAGGCTCAGGCCTGACACCTGGCCAGAGCACCAAGACCCTGTCAGCCATATGGCTCAGAAGAAAACAGAGAAAAATAAATAAATAAAAATAATAAAGTTATTAAAATAGAAAAAAATATTAAAAATAAAAAAATTAGGGCTTCCCTGGTGGTGCAGTGGTTGAGAGTCCGCCTGCCAATGCAGGGGACACGGGTTCGTGCCCCGGTCCGGGAAGATCCCAGATGCCGTGGAGCGGCTAGGCCCGTGAGCCATGGCCACTGAGCCTGCGTGTCCAGAGCCTGTGCTCTGCAACGGGAGAGGCCACAACAGTGAGAGGCCTGCGTACCACCAAAAAAAAAAAAAAAAAGTAATAAAAAAAAAAGAAGAGAGCAACCAAACCAAAAAACAAATCCACCAATGATAACAAGCGCTAAAAACTATATTAAAAAAAAAGAAAGGACAGTCAGAACCCTAGCACAAATGGCAAAAACAAAGCTATACAGACAAAATCACACAAAGAAGCATACACATACACACTCACAAAAAGAGATAAAGGAAAAAAATATACATATATATATATAAAAATTTTTCAAAAGTAAGAGAGCAACCAAATCAATAAACAAATCTACCAATGATAATAAACTCTAAATACTAAACTAAGCTAAACATAAAACCAGAAACAAATTAGATGCAGAAAGCAAACCCCAAGTCTACGGTTGCTCCCAAAGTCCACCGCCTCAATTTTGGGGTGATTCGTTGTGTATTCAGGTATTCCACAGACGCAGGGTACATCAAGTTGACTGTGGAGCTTTAATCCATTGCTCCTGAGGCTGCTGGGAGAGATTTCCCTTTCCCTTCTTTGTCTGCACAGCTCCCGGGGCTCAGCTTTGGATTCGGCCCCGCCTCTGCGTGTAGGTCGCCTGCGGGCATCTGGGTACGCGGGGAGTTTCTTGCCTTTGGGGAGGTCTGAGGTCTTCTGCCGGCGTTCAGTAGGTGCTCTGTGGGAGGTGTTCCGCGCGCAGATGTAGTTTGGATGTATCTGTGGGGAGGAAGGTGATCGCCACGTCTTGCTACTCCGCCATCTTCATGGCGCCACCCTTGTATTATTTATTTTTAATCTAATTTAACTTAAGCCTAATCCTCAGCAAAATAAGCTTCACAGTCTTTGTTTTGTCCAGAAAAGACACATCTTGGGCTTCCCTGGTGGCGCAGTGGTTGAGAATCTGCCTGCCGATGCAGGGGACACGGGTTCGAGCCCTGGTCCGGGAAGATCCCACATGCCGCGGAGCAACTGGGCCCGTGAGCCACAACTACTGAGCCTGCGCGTCTGGAGCCTGTGCTCCGCAACAGGAGAGGCCGCGATAGTGAGAGGCCCGCGCACCGCGATGAAGAGTGGCCCCCGCTTGCCGCAACTAGAGAGGGCCCTCGCACAGAAACGAAGACCCAACGCATCCAAAAATAAATAAATTAATTAATTAATTGAAAAGAAAAGACACATCTTTTCTGAATGTAGCAGTCATAGTGAACCAAATGATAATGATGAAAGTGGGTCCAGAGAAAGGGAGACCGAAAGAGTTTGTACTAAGTTCACCGAGAGGTACGAGGCCCTCATACACTGAGTCTGGTTTTGGAGCCACAACTGATGGGGAGGTGTGTTACTGGCAGAGATGACTAACTAATCAAGTCATAAAAACATCAGAATAAGGCAGCATTTACACATAAAGAAATAACTTCAAAATCAAGAGACGTATTTGAAAGAAAAAGCTAACATTTTCAGGATAGTCTCAGCCTGGTCAAGGCAGTCCATAATGACATCAAGATAGGAGTCGGGCAAAGAAGCATAGGCGCTGGACCTGACCTGGAAGAGCTATGTCAGAGGCTGCAGGCTCTTTCCCGGCGTTTCAGAGACTCTCGCTGGTAGACAGACAAGCTCAAACCACATTGTTCTTTTCAGGCCATACGTACTCTCAGGGATTACTTTGTCCTCTGAGGGTTTGATGAGAGAGAGAGAAGATGCCGACTGTAAAAGGAACCTAAGGCCACTGCATCCAAGGTGGTATGCTGTTTGGTTTTTCAATCAGAGTTTAAATGTATTTTTTAAATGTACATTGAATATATACTCCATCTGTAAATGAAAATGTCTGGTTTTGTAGAAAGAGGGCATTAACCTGTAAAAGTGAACCTTCGTGTTTTGAATGCCTCAAGAGATTAATATATTTTAAGATATTTCCCATAGGAGTGAGGATTATGTCATCCGTTGCTGTATTTTTATAGCTTGCTGGGTATGCGGCTTTCCAAGGCGACTCAAGGCAGTTCCTTGCTTGTGCACAATGAATGAACTGCTTATTTCTTCGCCTGCCCTTTAATTCCAGCATATCCAGGAAAGGAGTGGTGCAGAGTAAATGGTGAAGGGCATTTCCCATTTTATAAAACTGGCAAACGTGAGGCGTAACTAAAGAACACAAGGAAGTACAAACATGGGTGGATCTTGCTATTCTCTCTACTCTGTTCATATTATATACACACATACATGTTGGAGCTCTAAATTAATTTCATTTAAGGTAAATTAACAGTTGTACAATTCAGATTTCTCAAAACTGAAATTTTTTTTTCAGGAATCATTTCATGGAGTCAATTTAGACCAGATTGAAAAAAACCACAAAAATTAATATTTGTTAGTTCTACTCTCAATATATATTAATGGAAGGTAAAGACTACACTATAGTGTTTAAGGCAGTTTAAACATTTTCTTGTTAGATCGAAAATATTAAAAATAATGGTAAAAAAATTCAAACAAGGAAACCTTAGTCCCACTCTTCAGAGGTTCCTATTGTTAATAACTTCTTATACATCCGTGCAGAAAACTTTATGCGCCTATGCTCCAGATACATTTATTTTTAAAATAAAATTATATATATGTGTATATATATGTGTGTGTATAATATATAAAACATACACACACACACTATATAACCTGATCTATACGTTGCTTTTTAAAATTAGTCTACTCTAAATGATACGGTCAAGATGGCTGCACCCCAAACATTCCATCTGTTCTCCCGCACTGCCAGCCCCTCTTGCAGTGAGGCGGGCCATGTGATTAGCTCTGGCCAGCAGAGAAGCTGGCGACCACGCCACCCTGGTGATTGAGGAAGCTTTGTGTTTGAGACGGCAGAGCCACAAGATCAAAGCAGTCTGAGTGCTCAGTGGCTGCCACCAGAGTCCCCTGGATCCACAGGTTTTCTTTGAGCGAGACACAATCCTTCGTTACACTAAGCTGCTGAGACTGGAGGGTTGTTTGTGACTGCAGCGTACCCTACCACATCCTAATTCAGCAACCTTTCCATATTAGGCTACCTCATTTTTCTAAACAACAGTACGGGTAAGTAGTAACAGATGCACCAGCCCCTACGGATGGACTTTGAGGTTGCTCCTAGTTTTGTCATTGCTGTTACTATAGACGTGTCACCATTAACACTATTTTACAGGCAGTTTTGCTAACACGTATACAAATATTTCTGTGGGGTAAATTCCTTGAGGTGGAATTGCTGGGCATAGAATAGTACACTAAAAATATGTTTTAAATGAGGAATACTTCAATGACCAAAACTCAAAAGACACACAAAGGAATGCAACGAAAAGTCTCTCTCACACCCTATCCCAGTGCCTTCCTCTGACTATAACCAATGTTATCAATTTCATATGTATCCTGAGAGATTTCAAATATATGAATATATATGCAAATTATATAGCTCTGTATGGATATATGTATATGCATATATAAAGATACGCATGCACATAGGTATATTTAGGGTAGATTCTGAGAGAGATTTCTAAATTGCCTCTCCATGAGAGTACCTGTTTCCCCACACTCTTCTACGGCTGTCTTTAAAAGAAGAGGCGTTCATGCTGTGTTTCTGTGACAGCAATAATAACAACCGCTAATATCTGGGCAGGCCTTTTGCATTATCTTAAGGGAAGAGGTCCAGCTATAATTGTCAGGTGAACTCATAATCTATGTAGTATTTGCAAAACAAATTCACAGCGATCAAGCTGCCCCAATGTCAGGTCCAAACTACTTTAACGCTTCTCCTCTCCTAAAGGCCAGGAAAATGGGCTAAGAAAAGGATGAGGGTAATACAGGGCAGGCAGGAAGAAGCAAGAGCAGTGCAGGTGAGCAGAGAGGTCTGACCGGAAAACAGCAAGGAGACTGATGTGGCTAAAAGGTGTCTGCAAACACTCCAGAGACGTGGTAAGACACTGAAAGTAGTGACCAGTGCCAGGGACCAACGTGACAATGGATTGCATATGAAGGGCGAGGAAGCTGGAGAGGACAGTGCCGGAACACCAGATGTGAGGCTGAGAAAGGGCAGGCTGGGGAGCTGTTGGCAAGAGAAACAGAAGGGAGCAGGCAAGGAGTTGATATGGGCAACCCTGAAGGTCAGGGTTCACACACTCAGTAAAGGTACAGATGGTTGGGCGTCCTCTGTCAGAATGTGCTGATTTTCCCAGCTAATTTAGGTCTAAAGAGCAAACTGAAAGTGGATACTCTGAACACTATTTTCATGGTTGCAATTTTGGTTGTAATTTGGGGGATCCATAAGGCAAGACTGTAACTTTTAGTATGCCTTTAAACAACTCTGTCCACTTATCACAATTTCCTGGGCATAAGTGTAGAGGTATTCTGGTGTGCGAGCTGCTTTTTTTTTCTTTTTTTTTTTTTGTAATTTAATAATGTTTATGGGCCTTTTAAAAAGTAGGTCAACTAAATCACTTGGCTTTGTGAATTCTGAATTAATCTTAACAGCAGATGG
Organism: Tursiops truncatus; assembly: GCF_011762595.2. Classification (NCBI taxonomy): domain Eukaryota; kingdom Metazoa; phylum Chordata; class Mammalia; order Artiodactyla; family Delphinidae; genus Tursiops; species Tursiops truncatus. The sequence continues at coordinate 18,181,467 of NC_047053.1, forward strand.
TTACTTGACTTCCACCCTTACACTGAAACCTGGGCACACGGTGGTTGAAGCAATGGCTTCGCCAAAAGAGGATGGGTTCCCTAAGAAGAGAGGGAGAAGGCTGTGACCTAGGAGAAGGCTACCGACTGGAGACAAGCAATCAAGGAAGAAGAGGAGGGCTCGCCACTGGGCAACAGCACCGAGAGGGAAGGAAAGGGCAAAGGCAGGACTTTGGGGAGCAAAAGAGCAGCATTTTGAAATCTGTGTTTCCAATTCAGACATTTCTTCCAACTGCCTATGGAATATTTCCACTAGGATGTCTCACAGGTACTTCAGACTCAACCTGTTTGAAACTTAAACTCCTATCAATTAAGCCTGCAAATCCTGTTCTTTTCCACATCTCAATGAATGGTTATCCACTCAGCCACGAAGAAACTGGAAAGCAAATGAGGCCCTTCTTCCTTATCTCTATGCCAGTCACTGAGGATGCCAGACGCATCTCTCAAATCCATCCCCTCTGCTCCAGACTCACTCCTTGGTCTGACTTGATTTTCTACAATACCCACTACCTAGTTTTCCTGACTTCAGTTCTCCCAATTCTTCAGTTTTAGATTTTTTTCCCCTCTAAGTATGACATATTTCAAACACAGTAGCAGACTCTGTATGCTCTCTACCCAAATCCATCCCCCAACCCTCTTTCTTTGTCAGCAGCGCCCTGATTCTGTACAGGTGTTCAGCGTCCCACCACCCCCGTACCCCCATTCCCGCCACACACCCCCTCAGTCTGCTCAGGGAATGGAATCCTCTCCCCAGCTCCAGGAAAACGCATCTTGGTTAGCAAGCTGAAACTGGGAATTCCAATCCCCTTGTCAGTGATCAGATTAGGAAAGTCTCCTCGATCTGAGCGAAGATGAGGGAGAAATCCTTTTAGAATGTTGTACACGGTTCCTGGGTTTTCATCTTGAGGTGAGGAGAGCGAGCTGAAAAGCATCAGTGAAATTGCTGAGGGAATGGAAAGGACCTGGGTCTCTGAGGACAGGGTTGAGCAACTGGGTTATCCAACTTGGATCTATCCTACCTCCAGACTTCTGCTTATAGGAGAGAAATAACTTCCCTTGTTTATAAGCCACTTTTATTTGGGTTTTCTGTTACTTGTAGCCAAAGCATCCTGCTACAGATTAGCAGTTTGATAAGCTTCGCTATGAAGACTGAGTTTGAGTTTACTGTAGGACATCCAAGTGGAAACAAGATCAAAGGATGAGAATGGGGGAGAGGAGAGGAGAGGAGATTCAAGTACAGAAGTGACATTTCCAGTTATATCAGAGCAGCTGCAGTCACCAGGTATGATTATGACTGACGATGGCTAACAATTATTCAGTGCTTCTTATGGGTTAGGCCCTATTCCAAATGTAGTAAAAGAATCTCTCTCTTATCCTCACAACTCACAACAATGGAAGTTTCCATCCCTATTTTACATATGGCAGAAATGAGGATCAGAGAGGTTTAGTAAGTTGCCAAAGGTTACAAAGGTCGTGGGTATTAGTGCCGCAGTTCAAACCCAGCTGGCTGACGACACAGTAAAAGGCTCAGCTCTTTATGCCACGTTACCAACGCTTAAATCGCAGGAAGGGGAAACAGTGGAGTCGTAATGAGCAGTAATCAGAGAAGTAAAGACACAGCATAAAACTTTAAAAGGAGCAGTTTCATCTGGAGGGAAAGAGTGAGGTGTAACAGTCACAAACTCTGAAAGTGAGGAAGCTGGGGAGACAATCAGAGTCCCAGGTCAGGGGCGAGGTTCTGGCCCCGAGACAGCCTGTGGACGGTCTGTACAGGACGAGAGAGAGGACGCAGAGGTGCAGGCAGAGGCTGGATGCCAACAACACCCGATGCACACTGGGGCTGAGGAGCAGCTACGATGCATTTCACTTTCTGGTCTTAACAAGATACAAGATACAAATAGGAAAATAGTATTCACTGAATACCTACCCAAATGCCAAGCACTAGGCTAGCAGAAACTTTATATCATTTAATCCTCACAATCACCTTAACCATAATTGTGACACCATCTTTTCCTGAACAATTTCACCAAGCAAATATAATTTATAAGCACAGAGTCCTTTACATCCATCAGCAAATCCATCTGCAAATCCTATTGGTTCAACCTTCAAAATGTATCCAGAATCAATCATTTCTCCTATGACTGGTCTTCAGCACCAATGACTTCCCAGTATTTGGAAAGGTATTCTGGCACTAAGTTTAGTCACCTTTATTATATCCTCAAATATCACTCTGTGGACAAATCTGAAAAAGACTGGGTTCCTACTACTCATTTATCCAAGTGTTTATTGTGTTACACAGTGTGCTATGGGCTTATGTACAATGATCATCGATATAATCATGGCCTGAGATCCTCCGGACAGCCTTGCAGGGTATACAAACAAGTAAGTAGAAAATACAGCACAGGAGCTATCATGATAGAGAAAATGCAGGGTGATATTGGAGTACAAATGAAGGGCAGTTAACCCAGACCTTGAGGATCTAAGAAGGTGATCCAAGAATTAACATCTAAGTTGAGAACTAAAGGATGGGGGGGCATGAGCAGGGGATACACATGGGGTGGCGGGAAAGCAGTGCTCCACAGAGAGGTCACAGCAGGAACAAAGGCTGAGAAGCTTAAGACAGAGGAAGGTATGTTTAAAGAAAAGAAGTTCCGTAAGGTTGGGGCACAGGGTCCACGAAAGATAGTGCAGGTAAAGGGAAGGAAAGACAGTGAGAGAGAAGATAGGAGAACTAATCACTGATGGCACAGGGCCTTGCAAGTCCCGTAAAGTTTAGGCTTTATCCCCAAAGGGAGAGCCACTGAAGGATCTCAACACAGAGGCATAGGTGTTGAGTTTTGCATTTCAGAAAGCGAATTCTGGCTATGGCATGGAAGTATTAAGACAGGAGACAACTAGGAGGCCAGTTAGGAGAAAGTGCATCCGTGGGACCCTTAACAGAGACCTAAACTAGAACACGGTGGGAGACAGATTCAAAGGACACTTAGGAAACTGAACTGACCTCATCTGGTGACTGACTAGATGGGGGTGGAGAAGGTTAAAAAGAGAGACGAATCAAGAATAAGCAGATTTCTGGCTTGGGCAATAGGTGGAAGGCTGAACACAGAGCAGCTTTTCCATGGTGGTAAATTTCTCAAGGCAGCGACACGTTTTCGAAAAGTGACCTGCCACAGTCTGCGTCAGCCACATAAATTAGACTTGTGTGTTGACATTTTACATGTATCCCTTTCCTTTTTTCTACCGCACTTGCAAGTAAGAGTAAATGCTCCCTGGATCTGTAAACACAGAATGTGACCTTATAAAGTGGTGTGAGAGGAAGGAGGATAAACAAAGGGCCTACTTAATCAGAGTAGCCATTGGTTGGCTGTTTTAGGAAGAGCCAAGTCATCTGGAATTATGAAAGACTGAGAACTAGCAGATTATTTTGAAATGAAGCCTTTGTTTCTTCTAAGTTACATTACAAATTAACACATAAGTTCATCACTCTTGAAATGTTCAATATTTACTCTGAAAGTGCTGTGTTAGCTATGAAATGCTGCCTTAGGGTGATGTTAGTTGCAATAATAAATTCCAAACTTCCAGTGGCTTCACAAGCGAAGTTTGTTATTCAAACATCAGTCCAACACAAACGTTTCTGGGGAGAGGGAGCAGGCCTTTGCTGCTGGCAGTCATATGGTGAATCGTTTCACAGAAACTCTTCCATCTTCAGCTCAAGACTTCCAGGTCACCGTGGGCATCGATGCAGAAGTGGGCAGAGAATGAGGAATCACACGCGGGAGGCTTTTAGGAGCTAGGCTTGTAAGTGGCTGGACCTCGGAAGTTCCACTGGCGAGGACTCGGTCCCACGAGACATGGAATTGCAAGGGAGGGTGTGCCCATAAAGAAGAGGAAACAAGTTTCGGTGAATAGCTAGCAGTCTCTGTCACAGATGGGAAAATTCTGAGGACAAGACATCTGACTCATTCATCTTTGCAAAGTGGCAAAGACTAACAGTATCTCAAAGAGAACTGGAATTCCAGCACTCAAATATAATCCTACTGAAAAAAATACTTTATGAAAAACATTACCCTGTAAGAGACCCACATTATGGCATAAGCTGCTGCTAAGAGAGTTGTGGAACACAAAAGCTGAAGGGATGTAGGAAAAGAGAGATGATTTCTAAGATCTTGATATACGGCAGTTGCTCATTTCAACCTGGATTTTTTTCTTATTTACCAAGAAGAGACCAAAAATATCACAGTGGAAGAAACATGCCAAACTTGTGGTTCAACAGGAATCATGAACATGACTCTAAAGTCCTACAAAATCCCAGTTACGGGCTACAAATTACTTAGATGTTTTACATTTTCATTTATTTGTTAGCTCTTATTCTCATCATTTTTATATAAAGCATAGTTATCGTTTGAGGTAGTTCAAGCTCAAGGGAACAGGTAAGATCCAAATACGGAGGTTTTTCCCAAGAAACAATCTTCATGTTTATAATTTGTTTCTCTGAATGGAAATTTATAAACCAAGAGAAAGTTTCTAATGTATTAATCATGGTAATACTAGGCTATGTTACGGTAACACATAAACCGCTGAAATCTCAGTGACTAACACTGAGGTTTATTTCTTGCTCATTTAAGTCCCATCCTGGTTACCCAGTCCTCTTCCATCTTGCAGACTTGCCAACTAGAACACATGGCTTAGCTGCCATGGCAGAGGAGAAAGAAATGAAGGAAGCGCATCAGCTCTAACTACCTGGGCCCCAGAGTAACATCTATCACTTTGGCTCAGAATCCACTGGTCAGTTCCAGTTATGCAGTCCCAACCTAACAGCCGGCCAGGCTGGGAAATGCAGAGAAGTACAAAGTTATTCACTGATGGTCCAGCGGTTAAGACTCCACACTCCCAGTGCAGGGGGCAAGGGTCCAATCCCTGGTCAGGGAACTAGATCTTGCACGCATGCCGCAACTAAGAGCCCACATGCCGCAACTACAAGATCTCGTACAAGGCAACGAAAGTCCCGCGTGCCGCAACTAAGACCGGCACAGCCAAACCAATAAATAAATATTAAAAAAAAAAAAAGTACAAGGTTATTCAGTGATTACTGTCTCGGCCACACCTGCACAGATTGTAAGGCCCAGTTCTTGGGTACATTTCCTACTGTAAATTGGAAAGTTGTATTCTGGCGCACAAATTAGCTTCTTGTAAGTTTGTTTACAAGTGAAACTGATAATCAAAATGATCAAAGCAAATTTCTGGGCTTGCAAACCTAACCAAATCCTTTCCTCACAGTGACCTAGTAGCAATGAACGTGACCTGAAGCCCTACGTGAAGCAGCCAGCTGAGTCCTCTCAACGTCTCTTTGCTACAACATCCTAAACAAGGAATCCATTCGTCCATCAGTCAATAAATATTTATGGAGGATGTCTATGCGTCTAGCATGATGCTTTTCATGAAGGGTGTAGCAGTAAAAAAGACATTTGGTTCCTGAGCTGATAGAACTTACAGTCAAGTGAGGAACACTGTTTTTTAAAAAACTACGAATAACCTTATTATTACAATCCAGACAAATGAGAGATATGAAGGAGAGCAGAATGCTAACCTAGTATTTAACCTGAGACCTCACTGGTTTAGGGAAGTTTCCACTGAGATGAAAGCAGGACCCTGAAGGATAAATAAGGGTTAGACAGGTGCGGAAGAAGTTTAAGAATGTTCCAGACCAGGGAACTCCCTGGCGGTTCAGTGGTTAGGACTCTGCGCTTTCAGTGCCAAGGGCTCGGGTTCGATCCCTGATCGGGGAACTAAGATCCTGCAAGCTGCGCAGGCCAAAACAAAAACGAAAACAAAACTAAAGAAAGAATGTTCCAGACCAAAGGAGCAGGACAGGCTGGACAGGACAGGACAGGACAGGAAAGACTGGAAATCGAGCCCGATATTATTCCTTCTGGTCTTGAGCTCTGAAATCATTTCAATACTTCTTTCGGTTTCTCCCCATTTGATTGCTGGAGCACTATTAGAACTAAATTTTAAACAATGCGGTGTGATCCTAACCAGTCCAGTTTGCAATAGGCTGCAATTCTTTAACAGTATCTTCAAATACTAGAGGAGAGGAAAACTCTTGAATGCATTTTTTCTTTGAAAATACTTATACTATTTATTTGCAATTAGTGGACCATGAGTTTGTTCTGCTTTAGATATTGTTTTATATTTTAAAAGTGGTCTAAATCTAATAGATGGATGCTCTTAACTGCAGACACTGTAGAAAACTCCCGGAAAATGCACTATCAAAACCCTAATCCATCTTGATCATAAAAAGAGGATTCAGCCTTTCTTCTTCAAATACAATACTATCTTGTTAGGGGATTTTTTACATAATTTTTTTAACTAATATTTTTAACAAAAAGGGGGAAGACAAATGGCAATAGAAGCCACGGCACAAAAATTTTTGGAAAGGAAAAACGATCACAACTCATCTTTGTAACTCAGACAAGTGACTATTTGCGCCTCAATTTTCTATTTAATGAGGTACTAGTCTGGAATCATTTTTAAATTCCCTTCCAGGTCAACTTATTATGATTCTAAATGCATGTGGTTTTTTGTACCTGTCAAATGTCAGCCTCTCAAATTTATGTGTAACTCTGCCCCCCAAAACCACCTAATGGTAAATTGTACATTATTGTATTTTTTTTTTAAGATTTAATTTTATTTATTTTTGGCTACGTTGGGTCTTCATTGCTGCACGTGGGCTTTCTCTAGTTGCGGCGAGCGGGGGCTACTCTTCGTTGCAGTGCGCAGGCTTCTCACTGTGGTGGCTTCTCTTGTTGTGGAGCACGGGCTCTAGGCGCGCGGGCTTCAGTAGTTGTGGCTCATGGGCTCCAGAGCGCAGGCTCAGTAGCTGTGGCACACGCGCTTATTTGCTCCACGGCATGTGGGATCTTCCCGGACCAGGGCTCGAACCCGTGTCCCCTGCATTGGCAGACGGATTCTTATCCACTGCGCCACCAGAGAAGTTCCCACATTACTGTATTTTGTAAGTTTGTACAATAAGTACATTGCATGATAATAAATTGTACACTGGCACAATTTATACATTAATTGGTAGTACACTGTGCAAACCAAGACTTCCACCGTACATGGAAATGTCTAGGAAACTAGAAAAATCACTGTCGCCCAACACAAATCATGTAGTCTATGAGAACAAAAAATATTAAAAAATTATTCATCTGGGTAGTGAACCAGAAGAGAATTTTGAGTTATTGTTTAAAATCGAATATTGGTATATTGTTATAAATAAAATAAAAATAGTATTCACCTGCTAGCCACTTCATAGTAATGTTATAAGAATGCATTAAAAAATCTATAAAATTTTTTCAGTCCAAAAAGATATGGGCACTAAAGCTTCTTTATTCTGCTGAGGATTGGGAAAACCACAGCCATATTATTTAATGGTTTAGCAACAAAAGAACTCGGAACAAGAACATATTTCTACCTCTCTTCATTATGGTCATAAAATGTATGTATATCTTCTGCACTTTGAATTGAATATTTTACACTCATAACATGACTGCAGTTTTAAAAATTGGTCTTGTCAGCTCAACACAGGAGCTGCCATTTTCAAGTAACCACTTTCAAGGAAAGTAATCCTTCCCAGCTATAAAAGCCTATAAAGTTACTTGTTTTAAGTTCGAAAACTTTAAAGAATTAACCAAAATAAAAGAGCATTCTGTGGGACACTGATGTCACCTCTTCCTTGCTGTTTCTGCACACTGTTTCCAAGGAGTATAATAACGGCCAACATCTGTTGCGCATGACTGTGGCAGGCCCTGTGTGAAGTGGTTTACATACATGATTGCATTTCATCCTCGCAACCATCCAATGTATCACATACCCCTTCTGTTACGGATAAAGAAACCACGGCTTTGAGAAGCAGCAGATTCTGGCTCAAGGTCACACAAGCATGAAACAGAAGAGCTGGGATTCACGGAAGCAGCCTACTTTTAGAGCCAGAGCTCTTAACCACTCTTGCCTCCTGCAAATAATCTGTCATCAAATACGACTCAGGTCATGCTCAAACTGCACACTGAGGCCCCAGCAGTCTCTGAGCGTCGCCCCTAGCACCGCCTGGCCGTGGTTCCACGTGAGGGCCGCTGTATGGAAGGAAGGTTGGACAGATCTCCAACAGCAGTTCCAGCTCAGTAGGAAGAGCTCTAATTGGAAGATACTTCACTGCTTTGGAGGCAAGTGGTCGATGGCCACGTTCAAGACCCTTCTAGCTCATGGGTTAAAAAGCGGGTTAAAAACTGTACATTTCTGGCCTTCTTTTCTGGAAGAGACGTGGAAAGAAAGACCACGCAGAGGGAAGGAAATGTAAAATAAAAGCCTCGCTCTTCTCTAGCCCGAGCTTTAGAGCCCACAGAGGCATTTCTAACATGCTTTGTAGTCAGAAAGACCTGGGTTCAAATCCTAGTTCCACCACTTGTTGTATCTGTGATCTTGGGTAAGGAGTCCATCTCTCCAAGCCTGTGTCCTCATCTGTAAAGAGAGGGTACTGTCCCACACACGGGTGTTGTGAGTACTAGATGAGGCGGGGTGTGCAATGTGATACTGGGTCCAGTTTCCTTTACTTCGAAAAGTAGTGAGACTAGAAAATCTTTAAAATCCTTTCCTGCTCTAAAAATCTTATGAAGTTCTGCCCCATTTTCAGTTCAAAAACTTGTGAAGATTAACCAAAATTAAAAAAAGAATTTGACTGAAGAGGTTGATGTCACCCTCTTCCTTGCTTTTTCCTTCAACTGGAATATTACAAAATAGGATACTCCTGGAACGTGTTCAACCTACAAAAAAGGAAGTCGGCAGTGGTTGAAAAGTTGCGGCAGCTGGTTATTCACTTTATTCAGAGAGCACTGGCTGCTGATAGGGTCACACTGCAGGAAAACCGCATAATGTTGGCTACAAGCAATCTGAGATGACACGGCAGTCATTCTTCATCATGTATAGGTCAGCGTCATCATTGCTTTTGTCTGGCTAATTTGGTTGCAAGATGTGAGAGCGGCCCAGCGTGTTTATGTCCAGGTCAGTGAGGAGAAGGGCAGGGGTCTCAGGGGAAGCCTGGGGGAGAAATCGAGGGACCGGGCACTGAGGGGTGTCTCCCGGCTCCTGTTTCTCTCTGCTCGCTCAGTCCCCCTCCGCCCTTTATGAAACAGCTCCCTTGCTTTGATGTGTTTCTGGTCCTTCATGAATCTGACCTGCACGTGGCTTTGACTTGCCAGAGCCCTTCCCTTCCTTCTCCAGATGAGGCGCTTTCCACCTTGACTCTGTGTACATTCACGTATGCATGTGTCCCCTTCTGCAGGGAACTGCCCGTAAAAGGAGGGAGGCGCTCTGCTCTGTCCCCTGACGTGCGGGCTTTCGTTTCTACTGGTGACTCTCATAGTCAGTTTCCTAATTCCAAATGCCGAGCAGAATAATAAGAATGGCCACCATTTATGCAGCTTTGAGCATAAGCCAGACCCTGCTGTACGCACTTTAAGTGAATTAACTATTGTTAATTCTCAAAACATTATATAGGGTCTAATATTTTACAGAAAGGAAGCCGGGGCGTCGTGAACCCTGAGTGAGGTGCTCAGGGTGACCCGACTACTAACTGGCTGAGCTTGAATCTAAGCCTAGATAACATACGTAGTGCTTAAAACGGGCTGAGTTACACTCTCTGAATCAAGCCATGGGTTGCTGGTAAGACCACAGGTTGGCCGTCTTTGGATCAAGTCCTATCCCAGCTGCAGCAGGCTGAAGGTGGAGGGAAGCAGGGGGATCCAGCGGCTCAAAACACAGCCTCTGCTCGGCCAGGCTGTAGAGAGTGGTTACTCTTAAAAAGGGTGTAGTGGGAGGCAGGCATACTTAATTAATTCCTACGTCTAGTATAACCCTCCCTTTCATTGTCTGTCTTCTAGGAATATTTCAAAATCAACTAACTAACTGAAACTTATCTTTAAGAATTACAAGTCAGGTAAGAGTAATACTGTGGTAGAGAAATAAGGGGGGTCAGGAGCCTGTCAGCTGAAGAGAAATAAAACTAAGTCACCTCCCCCGCCACACGTACATACACACGAACAAATACACACCCCTGATTAAGAGGGGGCTTCCCTATGGATCCGGGAAAATCAGGTCCTGCCTTAGAAATGAATTTCCATGGACAGATCTAAATTCAAAGTACCAGCTATGGTAGCTTATTCTCCAACCCGCGGCTCAGACGAACAGCCTGGGTCAAGGAAAAACTCCTCTTATTTAAGAACAAACATAGAAGTACTTCTAAAAAATATTGGGGGGAGGGAGGGAAGGGGGGTGGAGGGAGGGAAGAGGGAGAAGGAGGGAGGGAGGGAGAAGGGGGGGTGGAGGGAGGGAAGAGGGAGAAGGAGGGAGGGAGGGAGAAGGGGGGGTGGAGGGAGGGAAGAGGGAGAAGGAGGGGGTGGAGGGAGGGAAGAGGGAGGAACATGTATGTGGGAAATGAAAAAAGAATACATACCATAATTTTGCAAGACCAGGTAAAAAATCATGGCCAAAGCTATTACTTTTACTTATTTTTTTACTTTTTAACTGAAGTATAGTTAATTTACAATGTTGTACCAATCTCTGCTGTACAGCAAAGTGACTCAGTTTTACACATATAGGCATTCTTTTCTTTAAATATTCTTTTCCATTATGGTTTATCCCAGAAGATTGGATATAGTTCCCTGTGCTATACAGTAGGACCTTGTTGTTTATCCATTCTACATGTAATAGTTTGCACCTACCAACCCCCAATTTCCACTCCATCCCTCTCCCTTCCCTCCCTCCCCCTTGGCAACCCAAGTCTGATCTCTACGTCTGTGAGCAAAGACGTTACTTTCAACATGATCTTTCTGGTAGGCAGAATTATGCCTCACCCTTACCCCCAAAAATGTCCAGGTCCCAACCCCTGTGAATCTGTCACCTTACATGGCAAAGGGGAATGAAGGTTGCTAATGAGCTAACTTTAAAATAGGGAGATGATCACAGATTACCTGGGTGGGGCTAATGGAATCACCAGCGTCCTTAAAAATGAGAGGGAGGCACAAAAATCAGAATTAGAGGGAGATGTGACTAACGGAAGGTCAGTGCTATTTGACGTGGGAAGGGCTTTGCCGACTTTGAAGGTGGAGAGAGAGGACCCCAGGGGAGGAGTATGTTCGGCCTCTAGAAGCCGAAAAAGGTGAGAAAACGGGGATTCTCCTCCAGAACCTCCGGATAGGAACCAGCCCTGCTGATTGCAGCCCCGTGACACCCACGTCAGACTTCTGACCCCCACAACTATAATAAATCTTTGTTGTTTACCACTAGTTTGTGGTAGTTTGTTACAGGTAATCTTTAAAGGCTTTATGAAACAAGAGCTTAAAACAGCTCAAAAGAGAAAAGAAATGATACAACTAAAGGTGGAAAAAAATGAGCTAGCGGCGCTCAGAAAGGAAAGGAAGAGTAAAAGTCATCACATAAGAAAGGTCACATTGGAAGCAACAAAAAGGAGCAAAGACCCTGCTGAAAAGGCATCTGAGGCTAAGAAGACGAGCTTGAGAAAAGTGAGAAAATGCAATGGAAAACGAAAGGATTTGAGAGAAAATAATAGATATAGGGGGAGGCCGTGGAGAATCAACATACCCCTCATTGGTGTCTCTGAAGAACAAAGAAATGAAAAGCCTCCAAAGGATAATTCAAGAAATTCAAGAGGCCGTTTTAAAGCGCTGAAGGTCTAAATATGTTCTAAGATAAACTAATAGAGAAGAACGAACACCAGGACATAGCGGAGTGAAGTGACTGTGCTTCAAAGATAAAAGAGCAACAAAATAATTCCATCAATATTAAAACAAGAAAAAAAAAATCAGGTCATGGTCACTCGCAAGAGAAAAATCAGGCGAGCCTCGGACTTTCAGTAATATTCAACCTCAGACAACGGCACAGCAATGATTACGCAGAAAAGGAAGTACGACAGGGGAACTTTCTTACCCAAACCATCCCTTTAGTATAAAGGCATCACGCAGGGATTTGGAAAAGTGCAGGAATGGAAATGCTCACGAGAGTCCACTCTGAAGACACTTCGAGGGGAGCCACACCAACCAAGGGCTGAGGGGAAGCGAAAGGGCGGGAGGCAAGCGCTGGATTCATGAGTGGACGGCATGAAAATGTGGTAAAAAAGTGACAATGTGTATTAAAAACAGTCATATCATTAACAAAATGCAGGAGAGGAAAAAAGGTAGAAGTTTGTTTAAATATTCTGACTTCACCTTCCCCGTCGGGCGTCTGCAGGTACCGTTCACAGCTCACAGTCTAAGTTATGAGAAGATACGGCTTACTATCTAAACATGCGAACACACATACCGCGCCCTACAGAGCTAACTGCCTATTCGATGTCCTATCACCTTCCTTCCTGACCAGCAGAACCACGATTTGGTTCAGGGAGGCATCGGACCCCATAACCACACTCACCCTCCCGGCCAGGATGACAGCCAGGGGATGACGGCGCAACGTGGTTCTGGTCAATGAGACACAGTGGAGGGTTTCTAGGAAAGTTCTGCCTCTCCAGTTCAGGCACCCCTTTCCCTTTTCCTCTTTTTCCTTCCCATCCAGAATGCAGATGAGAGGTTGGAGGTGGAGCAACCAGCATTCCACTCTAAGGCAAGCATGGGCGCAAAAGCGGAGGCTAGTGGGGGCGGGGCGGGGGGGGGCACCAAGAGCCAGGGATGCTGATGACACCGGGTAGCTATGAAACCAGCCTGACCGCTGACCTCTGCACTGTTCACTTTATGAGGAAAATAAACCCCTACTTGGTGAGCCCACTGATGTGGGAGTTCCACTCCATAAAAACCAAACACAATCCTAACTGAACTATCACTAGAAAAATGACTAATTGTAATATAACTAATCAAAAACTGGGTGATGAACGGGAGAGGGGCAATGTAAAGTTGTAGTCACAAAGATAACTACAGGAAAAAAGACCACTAAAAGCTAATTATAAATGTACAAACTATCAGAAGGAAAATAACACAACACAAAGCAAGGCAAACATGGCATGTGGGGTAAAAACTTTTAAGAAGTATTAAAAGCAACAACAACAACAACAAATTGCACAAATTAAGATAGAACTAAGACCAAACGTATCTGTCATATCAATAAAGGATCGTATAAAATCATCTAAAGCAAGACTCAGAATGATCACAAAGTGAAAGCAAACTATAGGCTGAACACAAGGGACTCGTTGGAACAAAGCAACTCTGAAAACCGGTACCAATTCTCCCAAAATTGAATTTACAAACTTAACGCAATCACACTTGAAATCTTAATGAACTTTCATTTGGGAACTTGAAAAGCTGGCTTTAAAGTTCAACTTTGGAAAAGTAAAGAACAATAAAGAGATCTGTATCCTTTCACACAGGATACTCACTGCAGTATGCTTGTAATGCCAACACTTCACAAACAATCATGACTAGGAAGATGATTACATCCAAACAATGACATATGATGTGGCTAGTGGAAAGAGTGAGGCAGAATCCAATACACTTAACACAGAAAGAGGTTAAGGACACATTGTATTAAATGGAAAAAGAGCCACACTATAGAACGTTATTCTGGCATGGTCCCTGTTAAAATTTTATTTGTTTGTTCTTATGTAGACTGAATTCCATACAACATTATATTACTTTTCAAGTTGAAACTATACATGTGTGTATACACGCCTGTGCACACACACACAAACACACTCACACAATGTCTCTCCCTCTCTTCTTCCTCCCTTACTCTCTCCCACCTCTTATATATGTAACTAGTTAGTTGTCCAAATGTTTGCATGCTCCGGAAAGAGATACACCAAACTTGCAGTGTTTACTCTGGGGGAGTAGCATTGGGGGAGGAGTGGGAAGGGGGGAAATTTCACATTTTACTTCATTTACTTTGGCTTGTTGGAAAGATGTTTTCCTTTAATAATTAAAAAGAAAATAAGGATAAAAAAGTAAGCCAAATTAAAAGTAACTAAGATGTAAAACAAATTAATTCGAAGAGAATGTTTATCCAGAGAACAGCATATCTCTGTTACATCTCAGCTGTGGCTTACTTGAAAACTGTGACATTAGAAATACTTGTTGAGCTTTGTGTGGAACACTTTCACACCCAAATGAAGTACTGAATACTATTAAAACAAAAATATCCATATGACATTACTCTGTAACAGTTTATTTCTTATCTCAGGATGAATTTGAATTAAGCTAACATACTCATATTCACAGAGTTTTGAAACTATTGATATTTTTAATTGCCTGAGCATGATGGAAGTTAATTGCTGCTTCCTTAACAGAATATTACTATATTACAAAGCTATAGTAATCAAAATCGTATAATGTTGGCATAGAAACAGACACACAGATCAATGGAACAGGATATAGAGCCCAGAAATAAACACATGCATATATGGTCAATTAATTTAAAACAAAAGAGCCAAAAATATAGAATGAGCAAAGGACAGTCTCTTCAATAAATGGTGATTGGGAAAACTGGACAGCCACATGCAAAATAATGAAAGTGGATCCCTACACCTTACAACATACACAAAAATCAACTCGAATGTAAGATCTGAAACCATAAAACTCCTAGAAGAAAACACAGGGGGTAAGCTCCTTGACGCTGGTCTTGGCAATGACTTTTTTGGATTTGACACCAAAAGCAAAGACAAGTAAAGCAAAAATAAATAAGTGACATTACATCAAACTAAAAAGCTTCTGCACAGCAAAGAAAACCATCAACAGAATGAAAAGGCAATGTATGGAATAGGAGAAAATATTTGCAAGTCATATGTCTGATAAGGGGCTAACATCCAAAATATATAAGTAACTCATTCAATTCCACAGCAAAGAACCAAGTAATCCAACTTAAAAATGGGCTGGGAAACTGAATAGTTATTTCCCAAGAAGACATACAAATGGCTAACAGGTATATGGAAAGGTGCTCAACACCACTAATCATAAGAGAAATGCACACCAAAACCACAATGGGCTATCACCTCACATCTGTTAGAATGGCTATCATTAAAAAGACAAGAGGTAATAAGTGTTGGCAAGGATATGGAAAAAGGGAGGCCTTGTGCACTGTTGATGGGAATGTAAACTGGTGCAGCCACTATGGAAAAAAGTATGGAGGTGCCTCAAAAAATTAAAAACAGAACTAACATATGACCCAGCAATTCCAAAGGAAACAAAATCACCCGCTTGAAGAGCTATCTGTACCCCTGTGTTCAGTGAATCATTACTTATAAGAGCCAAGATATGAAAATAAACAAGTATCCATCAGCGGATGAACGGATAAAGAAAATGTGGTGTGTGTGTGTGTGTGTGTGTGTGTGTGTGTGTATATATACACACACATATAACACATACCTTGAAGGCACTGTGCTAAGTGAAATAAGTCAGACAGAAAAGGACAAATATTGTATGACCCCACTTACATGTGGAATCTTAAAAAAATTCCTAAACTCATAGAAACGGGAAACAGATTAGTAGCTGCCAGAGGCAGGGGGTAGGTGGTGGGAGAAATGGGTGAAGATGGTCAAAAGGTACAAACTTCCAGTTATAAGATAAATACATTCTGAAGATGTAATGTACAGCATAGTGACTATAGTTAACAATACTGTATTATATATTTGAAAGTTACTGAAAGAGTAGATCTTAAAAGCTGTCATCAAGAGAAAAAAACTAACTGCATGAGGTAACAGTTGTTAACTAAACTTACTATGGTAAAAATTTGACAGTATTACATATATCAAATCATTATGCTGTATACTTCAAACTAATACAATGTTATATGTCAATTATATCTCAGTAAAACCAGGGGAAATTTTTCCATAATAAACTACTTTATAATGCAGGTTATTCCTTATTTCAGGGTGAATTTTCTTTAAGTACAGTAACATGCTCATATTCATAGAGTTTTGAAACTCTACTGGTATTTTAATAGCCTGAGCATAATTGGCTGCTTTCTTAACAGAATACTCATTTTACAAACAAGAGATTATGTTAAAATGCTATGAAAGTGTTTATTATTACTTTATCCTGGGAGTGGACTACTCAAGGGAGAATATATTTCCTGAAGAATTTTGAGGTCTTTTAGGGATCTTGGTGATACGTTCTCCTCTCATGTCCAAATCTTAGGTAGCTTGCTTACTCCCATCCACTCCCCAAATACTCGGTACTTCCCCTTTCACAGAACTTACCATAAGGACTTGTCTGTTTGCTTGTCTGTAATCAGCATCCCCATCCCAACCCATTGAGCACAGAGCCTGGCACACAGCAAGTCAATAAAAGTTGGTTGACATAAATGCTTTTAGACATATGTGGAAAAATGTTTAGGGACACTTCAGTTACAATAGCCAATGACAAAGATCCTCTGCTTGACCAAACTAATCAGCTCCTGAAGCCTTTCCTAGGCAGCATCCGTGCACTTCCTTGCAAAGTCTAGTTTTAGCGAGAACCCTCCTAAGTCAGTTTAACCAGAACGCCCCACCCTCAACATCTGATCGCTCTCCATATCTGATCAGGTTCCTCACCCTCCATGCCCCGCCAGCCCCCTCACTGATGTCTCATCACCCTGGCCTGTTTCCAGCAAGAATTCTGTTACAAGGTTTAGCCAGAACCCCCCTTACTCCTAATGTTTCCTCTTAGTAATTTTCCATCCACTGACACCCACCCTGCTCCTTGGCTAAAAATTCCTACATTCCCATGCTGTTTTTAGGGTTGAGCCCAATCTCTCCACCCACTGTGAAATCCCACTGCAGGGGTGGTCCCTATGAGATAGTGTGCACCCCACTTGAATACAGTCTTCCTTACTGTGCTTTAACAAGTGCCCTTGAATATTTTTTCTTTAACACCATCTTATTACCTGAGAAAGAAGAGAAACTTAAATATTTAGTGGCAAATGAGTAAATCTATGGCTTGAAAAGTTACCTATAGAAAAATGTGCATCCCTTCAGTAACTGCTTTTTGCTACCATTAAAATGTGAAATCTATCGAAACTTGATATTTAATAAAACTGGACACAATGTAATCTACCTAGGTGATACCACCTAGGATACCAAAAATCCTGGGCTGAGTTAGAACATAGTGGGCACTAGATCTTCCACACTATTGCGCTAGTAGAAAATTTCTATTTGAACAGAAGACAACTCATACCAAACAGTAAACTAATTTGATGGACATAAAATTATCTTGAGGAAACATGAAAAAGTGCAATTTTTTTTTTTTTTTTTGCGGTACGCAGGCCTCTCACTGTTGTGGCCTCTCCCGTTGCGGAGCACAGGCTCAGCAGCCATGGCTCACGGGCCTAGCCGCTCTGTGGCATGTGGGATCTTCCCGGACCGGGGTATGAACCTATGTCCCATGCATCGGCAGGCGGACTCTCAACCACTGTGCCACCAGGGAAGCCCTGAAAAAGTGCAATATTTAGTTATGCATTTCTCATGCCGTTCTATGATTTCCTGCTCAATTCTGATAGGACCATTGTTGGAAGCTATATATTATTTATTAAAAAAATTTTTTTTAAGTCTATATAATTTTATTAGGAACCAAGGGAATGTAAAGTGGTCCAGCCAGCTGTGGAAGACAGTACGGTGGTTTCTCAAACAATTAAACACAGAATTACCATATGATCCAGCAATTCCATCTCTAGGTACACACCCAAAAGAACTGAAAGCAGCAACTCAGATATTTGCACACCAGTGTTCATGGCAGTATTATTCATAACAGCCAAAAGGTGGAAATAACCCAAACGAATGGAGAAACAAAATGTGGTGTATATACAATGGAGTATTATTCAACCTTAGGAATGAGGGACCTCCCTGGTGGTCCAGTGGTTAAGAAACCACCTGCCAATGCAGGGGACACGGGTTCGAGCCCTGGTCCGGGAAGATCTCACATACCACGGAGCAACTAAGCCCGTGCGCCACAACTACTGAGCCTGCGCCCTAGAGCCTGCGAGCCACAACTCCTGAGCTGGCGCACCTAGAGCCCGTGCTCCACAGCAAGAGAAGCCACCGCAATGAGAAGCCCGTGCACCACAACCAAGAGTAGCTCCCACTTGCCCGCAACTAGAGAAAGCTCGCGTGCAACAAAGAAGACCCAACGCAGCCAAAAATAAAAAAAATAATAATAATAAATTAATTACAAAAAGGGATGACATTCTGACACACGCTACAACATGGATGAACCCTGAAAATATTATGCTGAGTGAAATAAGCCAATCACAAAAGGATAAATATTGTCAAATTCCATTTACATGAGCTCCCTAGAATAGTCAAATTCCTAGAGCCAGAAAGTAGAGTGGTTAAGGGATGGGGGTAGGGTGGGATGAGTTGGGGCTGAGGGGAGTCAGTGTCGAATGGGTACAGAGTTTCGGTTTGGGGTGATGAAAAAGGTCCAGAGATGGATAGTGGGGAGGGCTATACATAATGTGAATGTACTTGATGCCACTGAAATATACATTCAAAAGGGTAAAGATGATACTTTATGTTTATTTTACCACAATAAAAATTGAGTAGGGGCCTCCCCTGGTGGCGCAGTGGTTGGGAGTCCGCCTGCCCATGCAGGGGACGCGGGTTCGTGCCCCGGTCCGGGAGGATCCCACGTGCCGCGGAGCGGCAGGGCCCGTGAGCCATGGCCGCTGGGCCTGCGCATCCGGAGCCTGTGCTCCGCAAAGGGAGAGGCCACAACAGTGAGAGGCCCGCGTACAGCAAAAAAAAAAAAAAAAATGAGTAGGAAGCATTTCATTGTTTTTGAAAAACAAAAGCTTTTCCTTACTTCTCTATATTTCCAACCTCCAATCTAGTCAACTAATGTGTACACATACACACACACACACACACACACACAAAGTAGAAAAAAAAACATCATTAAGTTTAAAGACTAAACTTTAGTAGATTCTAGATCCTCTCTAGAATCTACAGCCCACAAAAGAGTCAGTCAGTGACTATGTACACAAGGAATTGTCTTTCATGCCAAGGCAATGAGGAAAAAGTGAGCTTAAAATGAAACTCTCATTTAAGCAAATAGCTGCAAAATATTTTCAGAAGTCTGGTCTGCAGGCGAAAGATGATGCCTATCCTCACTTATTAACTACATTTTCAACAAGGGGAAAAAGGGATGTCATTGTAAAGCATCAAAAAGATAACCCTTACCAAGTCAGAACCATACCACTGGCGAAAGCGCACAATCACTAACCGTTAAATACTGGACAAAGGACAAAACACTGAACTTGGGAGAGGCTAAATGCACACTGGAAAACACTTCAAGTTCAGGCCTCCAGTGATCCAGCGGACGTGGAAGCCAGTAATACAAATGGCAGGTGTCATTTACCAGAAAGGCTCTGGCTAAGAGGTAATTGTTTTGTGTAAGTAAATCAGACTGTTTTCATTCTTGTGTGTTATTCGGACGAGAAGACAGGAAACAGGTGCATATGTGGACGAGTCCATCAGAGCATGAGTAGACCCTTGGCAGTGGTATGCCACATTCCAGTGTTCTCTTTAATTCTGTACTCAAGGGCAGGATGGGGGTGGAGGCAGGGGGACAGGGGAATGGGCAGTGTAAGCCCCGGAGCAAGATCAATGACTTCACATTACTTAAGGGAGCACAGGGGGTATAAGAGCTAAGTTTTGAGTCCTTGCTTTGTGCTGAGAGGCAAGTTGCTACTTTCTACGCATTTTTCTCATCTGAAGGTCACAGTGACTCTCTGGGGTTGTATCCTGTATTATGCGTTCTGTTGATTCCACGTTATTATATTCCAATTTGACTGCCGTGAAAACTGAGGCACGTGCAAGTTGGGTAGACTTGCTTGAAGCCACACTCTCATAGTAAATAACGGAGGTGGGAGGCAAGCCCAGGTCCGACTCCAAGGCTCAGGGCTTCCTGAGCTGCGCAGCCGCAGTTCCACACAGGCAGGACACAGTAAAGCAGGGGTGAAAATGGAAATGATAGAAGGAAAATATGCTCTGGTGGATGCCAAAATAAACTACAAAACATTTACTTTTAAGATGAGATCTTGAAATAGTTGCAAAAGAGAGTCGACTCACAGGGAGGAGCTGGGCAGACACTGAACAGGGAAACTCGATCTCTCAAGGGCATCTTTGAGAAAGGTCTTCTTGGGGCACTTTTATGCCCTTTTTTGTGGGAGGGAGGGCCGGTGTTTATCAGAACATCAGACATACCTATTTTTCAAACGAATGGTAAAACTGTATTTATCCCAAATCAAAAGGTTTTTTTGCCACTGTGAATTATACATATAGGTTACACTCTGCATGAATCCTAAAACCATGGGCTTTGCCATCACTCCTGAGGTTGGACCCCTATTCTATCACTTGGTAGGAGCAGGAACATGATCTCATGTGTTTTTTTTTAAACAAATGAGGAAAGGAAGAGAGAGACAGAGACACAGACGATGGAATACCTGCCTTGGGGAATTTGCAAAGGGGTAATGAAAAGGTGAGCACAGGACTCATCATCAAAAGGTCAATGCATCCCCCTTACCATCAATCAAACAAACATTTCTTCTAAGGATAAAGGAGTTGACTTAATAGGTGTAGTTACTTTAATTACAATGTCATCAAATTTTCCGGGTAATTGAAGCCCCTAATTTCTAGGGTATTTAGCTCTAGAGTCATATGTAAAGTTAGAGAGAAAAAAGGCTCCAAATAAAGGCTTGGGACGGCCTCCTAGGAATGAAGTGAACTGATTACAGTATCTATTTGAGCTTGCATGAAATAAATTTTACTCTGACCTCAACTGTGTTCTAAATAACTGGGGTAAATAAAGAAAATGGTAACATTTAAATCAAGATATTCATCATTAAAGCAAAATTCTCCATCCAATGAAAATGGCATTGTCACAACTTAATTATCATTTAATATAATACTAAGAATGCATCACAGCCGAGTGCCCCCAGGAACTGCTACCATTGGATTCAAGCGGGGACGACTAAAAGCAGGGTAGGCAGAGGCAAGGCTTTGAGACGGAGTATGAAGCTGACAGAGATAATGCTGAAGAGACATTATCTATTGCCAAAGGAAAAAGTTTTAAAAAGCAATAAATGAAAGATACAGTCTTATACCTATTTATGGTAGGCATCCGTTTTTATTTTTAAAAATCACATAGGCATTTCTCTTACTTGTATATCTGTATCTATATGCAGGAAAAAGTCTGGGCAGATAAACACAAACTATTAAGACCGGTTATCACTAAATGGAAGAATTACAGGTTTTTTTTTTTCTTTTTCCTAATACTCAATTTCTATTTTCTACAACAACAAAAAAAAAGGTTTGAAAAGATACTAATGTGAGAGCAAAAGGCAGGGAAAGACGAGGTTTTACTAAATATATTATTGACTTGTGATCAATATACAGAGAGAAGAAACAGTGTCACAAATTAAAAAGAAAATAGAATTTGGCGCAGTTCTAAGCAGCAATTTTGATAGTGTTAATCGAATCAGAAAATGCTTCCAAATTCTGCTGAGAAAGAGAGTAACATTTTTTCAAAGCACATAATATTCACTGGGAGAACAAAGAAATTGCTTTTTGCTTCTTTTTTCTGTGTTAGAGCATGCTGAATTTTTACTGCAGGAAATCTATAAAGGGTACTCTCTACTAATGACACCCAGGGAAATCTTCACAGATGGAATTTCTTTCACTCTCACTCGAACTAATGTGTGAACATTGCTTAGGAGAACCCATGCTGATAGAGAATTAAGTGCTTTCAGATAATGAAATACTTAGTAATTCCATTAAAATATCTGTTTAAAGAGGAATGTGATCATCAGGCTTCTACTAATTTGTTTTTAAAATGAAGGCTTAGGATCAATTACAATGTAACATATGCTCAATTCTAAGTAAATAAGGAAAAAACAATAATTACTGCCGCGATGCAAAATAATAACCAGAATTGTGTGCCGTTAAAAAAAGAAAACTGTATTGCATTTATTAACTCAATTTGTGCCCCAGAGAATTGGATTACTTTTTTTTTTACACACTTAAAATAACTTATGTTGGGGTATTTGTACTTAGGTTTATGTATTATTCTTAAACAAATATTGACATAATTTCATGTTGACCTGCTGCTTTCTTTTCCTGGGATTTGAATTGCTTGATCAGGTAACTAGGCATGCTACTGTCACTACGCATAAATGCAAGGCATCTTTCACCATCTCTTGACTTTTTCTAGCTGTGGCAATGCAGTGGCACAGATTCTGAGCCGGACTTGAGCCCTAGTCTAGCTGTGCGATTTTTGGGTAGTTGCTTCTCTAAGATTCTGCAGCCTCAGGTATAAAAATGGGGGTTACGATCTTCTACGTGGGGTATAAGATTCATTAGATGAATGTATATAAGGCATTCAGCACAGTGCCTGGCAGGAAGGAAGTACTCGAGAGTGACACCTGCCTAGTCAAATCCTGGCTCTACCACTTTGCTGTGAACCTGAGCAAGTTACATCTCTGTCTCAGTTTCCACAAGTGCAAATGGAGACAGAGCACCAACCTCAGTAGGGCTGCTGTTCAGAGCTGATACATGTAATGGGTTTACACTTTGCGTCACACATACTGTTACGTGAGTGTCAGCTCTTGTCATTACATCACTGATGTGAAGCTGAGTAGGATCCTTTGCTGCTGCCTCTCATCACTTTTTGATTCTGTTTTCCCCTATCAGAGTACTTCTATTGTACTGTGTTCTGCTTCCAGAATATCTTTAGTTTCTCTACATCTAACACCTATTAGATTAAATGAAATGCCTGAAACACAGTAGGCTTAGAAGAAAGAATGAATAAAGTTCCACGCTTTCACCAACTCAATCTATTTACCTTTTGAGGTGGTGTCTGAGGCAACGACCCCAACCCCAGATGGGGCCAAATGCTTTCCACACTTAATAAATGCTAATTAATTGTGTGTGACACTAAATATTAAAAGAAAGGGGAAAGATTTCACTAACAAACAAATCCTCATTTTATACCACTGTATCAAGATGGCTGTTTTTCATAATTCCTTACTAAAGTGTACTATTCAGGGTCCTCAAAGTAATGCTACAGTAGATAGAATATCAGTGTTTATATATTATAAAGTGTTTAGCTATAAAAAATGCTTAGATATGACTTATAGCTCCCAATCTGCTTATAGCTATCATTCATAAATTAGGGAATTAAGTCTGGTATACTCTGCATTATCTCCTAATTATATTATATATTTGTTAAAATTAACTTGCGGTCTGTGAACACACATTAATGAGAAGGGCAAAGCAAGACAGGAAAGGAATGGGGGAATTCCTTGGCGGTCCAGTGGTTAGAACCCCACACTTCCACTGCAGGGGGCACAGGTTCGATTCCCAGTCAGGGAACTGAGATCCTGCATGCCGTGGCCAAAAAGAAAAAAAAAAAAAAAGAAAGGAATGGATGTTTAGAGTAAAGGTGGCTGCAAACACACAAAATTGTTAGTGTCACCAATTTTACTGACTTAAAAGGCATGTTTATTTAAAAAATAAAGTAAAACTAAAAAGCAAATGTAGGGCTTCCATGGTGGCACAGTGGTTGAGAGTCCGCCTGCCAATGCGGGGGACACGGGTTCGTGTCCCGGTCCGGGAAGATCCCACACGCCGCAGAGCGGCTGGGCCCGTGAGCCATGGCCGCTGAGCCTGCACGTCTGGAGCCTGTGCTCCACGACGGGAGAGGCCACAGCAGTGAGAGGCCCGCGTACCGCAAAACAAAACAAAACAAAACAAAAGCAAATTTAAAGAAGTTATACGTGATTTAAGAAGACACTGTTTTGTTTTTTGTTTTTTTTTTGCGGTACGGGGGCCTCTCACTGTTGTGGCCTCTCCCATAGCGGAGCACAGGCTCTGGACGCGCAGGCTCAGTGGCCATGGCTCACGGGCCCAGCCGCTCCGCGGCATGTCGGATCTTCCCGGACCGGGGCACGAACCCGCGTCCCCTGCATCGGCAGGCGGACTCTCAACCACTGCGCCACCAGGGAAGCCCCGAAGGCACTGTTTTCAAAATGCAAATAACTTTTAACTTGGGTACAACATAGCAGTTTAATTTACCTGATCTATCAATATAAAAAGTTTTTGTGCCTACAAAACATAATCTGAAATCTTCCCAAGGGACCTTTACATGATTCTAAAGTAGTGTTGTGTATGGCACTCCCCTGAGTCGTGGGTGTTCAAATCATAAACTACACTCACAGTATTTCTCTCTCCAGCCTGGCTTCTCCCCTGAACCTCAGAATAGTCTATCTAACGGCCTACTTAGCATCTCTACTTGGATGTGTGTTGGGCATTTCAAACATAACATGTTCAAACTGAGCTCCTGGTATCCTGAGCCTGCCCCATTTTCTCTCTACACCCCACACCTGATCCGTCGGCAATACCTACCTTCCAACAACGTCCAGAATCCAACTTCTCCCCACCTCTGCTGCTGCCATCCTGGTCCACGCCACCATCATCCCTCTCACCTGGATTATCGCACGGCCCCCTGCACGGCTTCCCTGCCTCTGCCCTTTCTTCCTCTTCCGTTTGCTCAGTTTACAGCAGCTCGAGTGACTCTGTTACCATGTAAGTCAGGTCATGTCCTTCCTCTGCTCAAACCCTCCAAGGCTTCTCAGCTCAGAAAAATGCCACACGTTCTGACTCCAAGCCACCCCCAGCTCTGACTACATCTCCTTCTACTCCCCCTCATGGAATAAAAACTCCACGAAAGCATGGATTTTGTCTTTTTTGTTTCCTCCAGAGCCAAGAATGGTGTCTGGCATACAGCAGGCACTCAATCAGCATTTGTTGAATAAACAAACGAGTCTGCTTTCCAAACTTTAATAATATTTGATATCATGTTTAACCTGATCAATAGTAATTAGGTACCAAAGACAGAAGTCCAAGAATTACCACCAATTTAGTAGGACCCTTTGGGAGGCAACCTGTTCACTCACTCAGGGTCACTGTCACTGGGAAAACAGCGGATCAGTTCCTGTCCTCATGAAGGTGACAGTCAAGTGAAGGTACCTACTCCCCTGTCCCTGCAACCATGATCAAAAGGTGCCTGTAGATAAGGTCGGGGTCAGCAGGCCCCTTTTCCCAAGCTGGCAACCTGTGAATCACCCACAATTTTTTTCCTCCCTTACCTTCTAAACCAATGAACCAATCTGTTATCAAGACCTCTCGAGTCTACCTCAGGAATGTGTCATACACAGTCAAAGCCTCTAGCTCCTCCATCACTCAATTCCCCAGCCTTCAGTCTGCTCCCTGAGAAGTGCAGTATTATTCCCCCAACTAGCATCTTGCTACCAGTCTCCCCCCATCCGGTCTGTCTCACACAATGTGGCTGGAGTTACTGCCGCCCACAAAAACACCATTGCATTCCCTTTCCTAAATTTCTTTAATCACTTCTCATTGCTTACAAAGTCCTGAACAATCTAGTCCCAAACATACCTTGGTAGGTTCATCTAACACAGCTCTGGTTTTTTGCCCCAGATACCATTCCCTGCCTGGCTCCTTAGCAAACACTGATTAACCCATCATTCAATGCTCCACGAAAAGGTTACCTCCTCCAATTCCCTGCAGAAGAGAATGCTTCTCTCCTCTATGCTCTCCTAACACTCTGTTCCTACTTCTATCACAGCACTGAGGACATTATCTGTTATTGTTTGCAGAGCTTCCTTTGTCACTACACAAACTCACTGAAGGGACCACATGTTAACTTATTTTCCAAACTCTAGGCTAAGCAGAACACCTACAACAGAAAAGCACTCGATCAATGTCTTGAATAAATGAATGAATACAATCGCCACAGAGTTTTCTTACACAGCCCTGAAACTGGTTCCCTGCAATGGCCGTTACCTGCTGATACTGCTTCTGCTTGAAACCACAGAGAACACAACACACTTTTTTTTTTTTTAACATCTTTATTGGAGCATAATTGCTTTACAACGTCCTGTTGGTTTCTGCTGTATAACAAAGTGAATCAGCTATACGTATATATATATATATCCCCATATCCCCTCCCTCTTGCGTCTCCCTCCCTCCCAACCTCCCTATCCCACCCCTCTAGGTGGTCACAAAGCACGGAGCTGATCTCCCTGTGCTATGCGGCTGCTTCCCACTAGCTACCTATTTTACGTTTGGTAGTGTATATATGTCCATGCCACTCTCTCACTTCGTCCCAGCTTACCCTTCTCACCCCCGACAACACACTCTTTGTCACACGAATGCCTTTCTAATTTGAAAACAGCCGTCAGATCCTCCTGGGTATTTCTTCTCCCAGAGAACCATGACCAGTTCTTTCAGCCTTCTTTCATATATCACAACCTGGCTTCTCTCTACCTTCCTGGCTGTGCTTCTTCTGAATAGGTTCTAGGTTATTTATATCCCTTTAGAATGGTGGCCCCTAAAACCAAATGACTATCGCTCCCTTTGTCGTAGTTACCACTCTTCAATTAACCTCACCTAAAACAGAATTAATATGTTCGGGTTCACACTAATTGTTGGTTCTTGTTGAGCTTATTACTATTGCCTGAAAAATTTTTAATGTTTAAAGTAAGGTTAATAGGTTTCCATTACGAAACCAACAGTCATTAAACATTTTTGTAAACTAAAAATAGGAAAAGAAAATCCCACCAACGACATCTAATTCATTGAGTATACCTTATGAATTAATTTTTTTAACATATAAGGGAGTTTTGCTTTCTATTTCTCCAACCATACTATATATTCAATTTATATATATTTCACATGTCATAAACATTTAAAAATATTTCTTGTTGCTCAGAAACTGTCATACATTACACACTGACCATGTGCTAGTCTAACAACGAACATGCAAGTTAAGCATCCGTATGACTTACAGATGAAAATACTGAAGCTTCGGAAAATGAAGTGACTGGTCCAAGGCCACGTGTCCTTTATTTCCTGATTTTTTTTAAATCAGTGAGAGATGTAAAGGAGTGCACACATATAAAGTGTGCAGTCTGATGAATCTGGACGTATGTGTAGGCTTACGCAACCCTCATACAGATTAACATTTAGAAAACTTCCATCACCCCAGAAGGTTCTCCTGCGTCCCTTCCCAGTCAGTTCTGCCACCCAGGTGTAACCACTGTTCTGACTTTTTTCACTATCAGTTAATTTGCCTGTTCTTGCATCATATAACTCTAATCATTTAGTATGCACTCCTTCAGTCTGTCTTCTTCTGTTCAAGATAATGTCGGTAAGATCCACTCATGTTGTCATGTGCATGACTAATTTGTTCTTCTGTTATAGCTACACAGTATTCTATTTAGGAACATACCAGTTTATTAATCCATGCTCCTGTTCTTATGATCACGTGGGTCGTTTCCAGTTTTGGGCTAGTTTGAATAAAGCTGCTTTGAACAACCCTGCATATGTCTTTTGGTAGACATATGAACTTGTTCTCCTGAATGAATTTATTTCTCACTTTTGCAAATGGTCTGTTCATTTTGTGTGTGTGCATTTATCTACCTGGGAGTCGAACTGCTGGGTCATGGGACAGGTATATATCTAACCTGAGGAGACACTGCCAAAGAGTTTTCCAAACTGACTGAATTAATTCATAGTCTTCATAGCAATAGGTAACAGCTCCAGCTGCTTCATGCCCTCACCAACATTTGATTTTTGTCACGTCTTTTAAATGTGAACCACTCTGATGAACACGTAATGCTATTTTGCGGTTTTCAGCTTGCACTTCCCTGATGTACAATGATACTGTGGACTTTTCAAGTGTTTATTGATCATTTGGTTATTTTTAATTTTTATTTGTTTTTTTTGTAGGAGTTCTTTACCTGTTCTGGCTATGAGTCTTTTGTCAGATATATGTATTGCAAACATCTTTTTCCAAATGTGGCTCATGTTCATTTCTAATAGTCATGTATTTTTCTATCAATTAGATATGTCATCATTTAACTATTTTCCTATTGCTGGATATTTAGATTATTTCTAATTTTTGCTGTAATCAAACTTGTTGATTACCAACTTTGAAAGCTTTATCTGTATCTAAAAATTTTTCCTTAACCTAGATTCACAGAAGTAGAATTACTGAATCAATGCATATGACCATTTGGTATTGATATAGACAGAGCCCAACTGCTTCAGAAAGAATTTTATCAACTGATATTGATACTCAACAGTGCGTGAGAATACCTGCTCACCATGTCCTCACTGACTCTGGCTTTAAAAAAAAAATCTTTTCCAGTTTGATAGAAAAAAATTTCGTATTTTATTGTTTTAATATTTGGTTCTATGACTACCAGTGAGATTGAAAATATTTTTGTTTAGCCATTTATTTTTCACTTTTGCAAATGGTCTGTTCATTTTGTGTGTGTGCATTTATCTACTGGGGTCTTTAGAGTTTTTCTCAT
This sequence comes from Tursiops truncatus, assembly GCF_011762595.2. NCBI lineage: Eukaryota > Metazoa > Chordata > Mammalia > Artiodactyla > Delphinidae > Tursiops > Tursiops truncatus. Next base: position 18,209,924 of record NC_047053.1, read on the forward strand.
TCACTCAAGGTATTAAGCTTTGCTTTGCTTTTCCTTTCCCATACTACTTTAATATAATTTTATTTTATTTTATTTACTGCAATCATTCCCCAAGATGTAATGTGCTTTATGCTTCTAAAAGTTTTATGTAGTCAAATCTCTGATCATATCCAAGCTTAGAAATGTCTTCTCCCTACAATATTCCCTATTAAGTATTCCCTATAAACATGAGTATTTCTCTATAAATATTCCCATCCATTTTCTTCTATTTTTAAAAGTATTTAACTCTTTAGTATAGCAACCTTTTGGGCAGTACTGTAGTGGACTCCTCTCTAAATCTTATCTTTTCTTAAACCGATAACCAGCTGTGGAAGTACCATTTATCAAACAAATATTCCTCCCTTCTTTGGATTTATGATGCATACTTTATCACTTATTAAATTTTTTATACAGGTGATCATCTCTTTCTGGGCTCCTTTCAGTTCCACCAATTTGTCTGTCAATTCTTACAATACAATTATACTGTTTCCATTCTTGTAGCCTTATAATTATTTCATCTGACTAATATTCCTTCAGCCCCTGCACTGTGTTAGATCCTAAGGTTAAAATGGTGAAGGCACACACCTGGTTCCTGTCCTTATGGCATGTACAGACTAGTGGGAGGACGGAGACAAGTCAACAGGTGGTGACAACACAGTGCGATGCATATGATAGGAGACGCACAGGGAGTTGAGGGGCCCCTAACCTGGACGTGGGGAATGAGGACATGGTTCCTGGAGGAGGTGATGTCTTATGGCCGAGCAGAAAGCCTGTTGAAAAGATCGGGAAGTGAAAGAGAAAAGGTCACTGGAAGTGGAGCACAGGGTGGGAAGAGGAGTGTGGGAAGAGCTGAGGCTGAAGAAGCATCAAAGGCAAGATCACGCAAGACTTTAAAAATGATTTTGTACTTTATCCTGAGGGCAAGGGAAGCCACTCAAGGGTTTAATCATGGAGCAAAGTGTTCAGATATGCATTTTAGAAAGACCGCTTTGGATATGTAGTTTAGAAAGACCACTTTGGCTATAAGAGGATGAAAAAATCATTTACTAGAAGTCAAGAGGACAGCCAAGGAGCCTACCTAGGGTACCAGTAGTAGAATTAAGTCCTGACTCAGTACTTCTTTTTCAAACTTTCTATGCTACTATGACATATTTATTTTTCCAGATTAATATTGAAATTATTTAGCCAAGTTCCCTCCTGTACACCTGACTCCATTCCAATCCAACTGTGACTTTATTTAAAATGATATTAAATGTTTAAATGAACTCATGAAGAATGACAACTCTATGTATCATTTTCCCTATGGTTTTTAAATAACTGCTGCTAAACCACGTATCTCCTTTCATAATATATTTTTGGAACATAAGACTTCCTTAATCTTTTTATCTGGGCAGAACGTAATTACTTCATTCCAAAGATGTTTACCTCACTCAAGGCACTGGGGCTCTCAGGATGAAAAGGGAGATGTGCTTCCTGTCCTCCTGGGGCTCATGATACAACAGGGAGTAGAGAAAAATAATTAGACAGTTAGAGTACAGGGTGCAAGGTGCTGTTGGAGCACAGGGGAGAGGCATCTGGGGGGGTTCAGGAAGGCAGCTTGGAAGAACTGTCTCTATGGGAAGGTTATGTGGTTATGCATGGTTGTCAGCAAAACAAAAATGAAGGGGGAAAGGCGGGACAGGAGAGTCTTAATCTTGACCAGAAACACAGGAAATGCCAAAAGCCAAAGGGAAGCAAAAACAAAAAGGACTAAGGTCTAAGCCAAGAAGGCAGACCAAGCTGTTTGGAGAGAGCCAGACGGACGTTTTAAACTCCAGCATTCAACACAGGTATGCCTAGGTCCCAATGAAGAAAGAACCTTATTTTTCCAAAAGCCAAGAAGTGAATAAAGAAAAAAACTTTGACCAGAATTCAAAGCATGCTGGAGTTTTACCGAAATAATTATAAGCCATACTACTGGGGGCGGAGAACCAAAGGAGTGAAAACGATCCTAAAAGCAGACCTCAGGTGCTTCAAAACTGTGTCTGTGTATGGCTTCAACTAATCAGTTCTAGTCTGGATTCTCTCACACCAAAGCAAAGTGGAGCGGTGAACGTGGAAATTCTGTGATAGACGGCAAACTGGGGCTAAAAGGCTTCCTCCAGAGAAAGAGAGAGAACGAGGGAAACCCAGGGAAGGAGGTCCATCCTATAAGAAAGAAACTATGCCTCGGAGCACTCTTCAGTACTGATAAACAAGAATGGACACATCACTCTGCCGATGGACGAAACAGAGAAACTGCCCATATTTGTTACATCCATATTTATTCTTCGGGTTTTTTATTTTTTAAGCATCTTTATTGGAGTATAATTGCTTTACAATGGTGTGTTAGTTTCTGCTGTATAACAAAGTGAATCAGCTATACGTATACATGCATCCCCGTATCCCCTCCCTCTTGCATCTCCCTCTCACTCTCCCTATCCCACCCCTCCAGGGGGTCACAAAGCACCGAGCTGATTTCCCTGTGCTATGCAGCTGCTTCCCACTAGCTATCTATTTTACATTTGGTAGTGTATATATATATATATATATATATATATATATATATATATATGTCAATGCTGCTCTCACTTCGTCCCACCTTTCCCTTCCCACTCCCCGTGTCCTCAAGTCCATTCTCTATGTCTGCGTCTTTATTCCTGCCCTGTCCCTAGGTTCATCAGAACCATTTTTTTTTTTTTTTAGATTCCATATATATGCATTAGCATACGGTATTTGTTTTTCTCTTTCTGACTTACTTCACTCTGTATGACAGATTCTAGGTCCATCCACCTCACTACAAATAACTCAATTTCCTTTCTTTTTATGGCTGAGTAATATTCCATTGTATATACGTGCCACATCTTCTTTATCCATTCATCTGTCGATGGACACTATTTCTTAGGGTTTTTAAGGGCATTTTTTTCACAAGAGATTTGTTATTCTGAAAATGGTTTGAGTCTTATTTTCCACTTTGAACGCTGAGATCTGTAACTTAAATCAAAATATGGGAAACTGAAAGATTTCAGTCTGACAAAACTGCTAGACTGATAATGACAAAAAGACACAGTTCTCATGCACTTTCCTTTCCAGGGCTCCCAAAGTTGTCTCTGTTAGAAAAAAAGAATCTTACACCTAAGACTTTGCTCCAATTACAGTCTTCTCCCTAATCTTTTTATCTGGGCAGAGCATAATTTCTTCATTCCAGAGATGTTTACTACACTCAAGGCACTGGGGCTCTCAGGATGAAAAGGGAGATGTGCTTCCTGTCCTCCTGGGGCTCAAAGTACAAGGGGGTACAGAGAAAAATCACTGATAATTAGAGTACAGCGTGCAAGGTCCCATGGGGGACTGGAGCACATGGGGGAGGCCTGTGGGGAGTTCAGGAAGGCGGCCTGGAGGAAGTGAATCTATGGGAAGGTTATGTGGGTGTCCCATAGGACCCACAGGCTGTGACCCAAGCTAAGACCTGGAACCAGACACTGGAACAGGGTAACCCCACCTGGGTGTGGGTTAAAGGTATGCTCTCCCAGAACACTGTAGAATACAGCTTCGTAATCTGTGCTCAGATCACAGGTGTACCCACCAGCCATAAGCGCAGCCTTATTCATTTCCCTCAATGGGTCATATTGATATTATCCTATTGTATGTGGGTCATGACATGGAAAAGGATGGCAATCACTGCTTATAAAGAACTCATGAAATGCTGTTTTGGCCCCTCTGCTGTAATTCTTTCAAATTCATTCATTCATATTCTCTCTGTCTCCGTTACCTCATTCTTCTCTATTATTTTTTTCTACTCTTCAATACTCAAGCAGAATTCAATTCCAAACAGTTCCAAAATACACACATTCTGAATTCCCAGCCACCAAAAGAGAGAGGAAAACGATTTCGTTTCAAATATAGAATTCTGGTGAAGAACTATGATTGGTCCAGCTTGAGTCAGGTGTCCACTCCTGGACCAATCAACAGTGGCCAAAACAGGGAAGAGTATCTTGTATTTAAATTGCAGGTCCCAGAGTTACTATTTGAGTAGACTGCAGGGAGGGATGCTAGTCAGAAAAACAATAGGTGTTCACTACAAGATTTGAATGTTGAAGGGAAGAATCTGGGAGAGAGGGCAAGGATGAAGATTCAAAAGAGCAAAATGATAACAGAGAGGTCAGTGTCCCTGTGAGGGTGAGAAGAGATAGGGTCCATGGTAGGGCAGGTGGGACTGGCCTTGCAGAGGAGGAGTAGACAGGAAGGAAGGAGGAAAGAGTGGGTGGAGGCACAGGGTTTAGATGTGCCGGCAGAATTGGTATAGTTCAGGTCCGAAGAAGTATCTCTCTGAGAAGCAGGAAAGTGATGCAGGAGGGAGGGGGCAGGATGGAAATATGAGGTTAGTGGAAAGAATATGAAATAGATGCTATGTGAAAGGACGGCGAGCAGCCTAGGAGAACACAGGAGGAATGCCCAGCAGTTTTACCACCTGAGTGAGGGTAGCAACTCTAAATTTATTGATACCTATCTGTACAGTAGTAGAATTTTCTCCTGCAAGTCTCAGCCGCCCTAATATAGAATCTACAGAGGCAAATAAAAAAGAGCAACTTGATAGGTCCGGGGCTGGACTTCTGCAGGTAAGGGCCCCTGAAGGACAGTGGGACAGTGCAGTCTCAGGTTGAGAAGACAGATGCGATGGAGCTTGGGTTGACAATCCCGGGTCAGAAGGAAGAAAGAAGTATGAGAACAGGAAGATAGATGACATCTTGGGAGGTGACCAAGAGCACAGGGATGTGACGCATGACCAGTTTAGTCAGCTGCAAGGTTTCTGAGACAGTTAATCCCAGCAGCGTCCCAATGAACAGGGATCACGTAGGCCCCTTATGAGTCAGATGCACACTGGATTGATGGTTTCTCTGATATTCTGCTTAGTCAGAAATATTCAATTATTCCTCAGAGCCTTTATATACAGTATACACTTAAAGGGGGGTGCCCCCAACTCTCTCTGTCTCTCCCCACCCCCCCTTGATAAGCTACTTGCATTCTTTCTCAGGTCGGGTTATCTATTCCAATCCAAAGAAAGCAACATGTTATTTCCAAGATGCTGTGGGACTCAACCTTCCACCCACGGCGTTTTACACGCCTTCTCTCCACTCTCATTCAGAATACACTTCCCATTCCATGTGCCCAGACCGCAAAATCTCACCAACTTTCAAAGCCTGGGTAAGCACCCAATTTCTTCAAGGAAGCGCTCCAAGATTTTTCCTAACACAAATCACTATTTCTTCCAATACAGAGATTTTTTTTATTCCACATAATTATACTGTCATTTGTTTTATTTCTCATTCTCCTTAAGGACAGGAATTCTTCTTAAATTCAAGTTTTAAGCCAAAATGTCTGTGTGTAGTTGGAGACTATGAAATACTCTTGATTGAAAGGACTGAGGCAGCCCAAGAAGTAGACAACTGTCTTCTTATTCTAAAGCTCATACACCACACTGAGTATCTATAAAGAACAAACTCCTGTGACTAAGGAGAAAATGGGAAGTGTGTTTATATAAAATGTATTCAAAGCGGCACAGTAACCTGCCACATTAGTAATGGAATGTTGAATGAATCAAATGGAATGCTTCGTAATGACTACTAGCCTTACGTTTCTTAGTCACCAAGTAAGACTAAGTAAGTAAGACTGGGTGGTATGCAAAGATAGAAATAAGGGAGGAAGAAGTAGTTTACAGATCCAGGAACCAGGACTGAAGGAAAGGCAGTGGGTTTCATCAAGGTACTGCAGGCAAAATGGGGTGGGGGGCAGTGCTCTACAGCCCCCGAAGGACACATACACACAAACTCATCTAGCTCCACTTCAACTGAGGAGGAACATAAACAAAACTCATTAACAATAATAAAACTCTTTTTTTTTGCCCCAAATGAATATGGCAATACCCATTTTGAAGACACTCTCATGTTCTATTAAATTAACATCACTTTAATTACAGAGCAATCTAGCAATAAATATAAAAATGTTAAAGGTACATACATTTTGACCCCTTATTTTACTTCTCGGAATCTATACTAAGGAAAAAAGACACAGTTTTTTATACACACACACACACACACACACACACACACACACACACACACAAAGATATTCATTAGCACAATTATATCTTTATTAGCAAAAAACTGAAATCGGCTCACCACTAAATTGATTAAATATTCTACTGTATAGAATACAATAAATAATACAGTAAGCCCCCTACATACGAACCTTCAAGTTGCGAACTTTCAAAGATACAAACGTGCGTTCCATGAACGTCAGACGTGAGTGATATTGCAGCTCGCCCTCTGTCTACCATCTCCCACCTCCTCTCCTTCCTCCAACTGGTAACTCTTCTTGCCTGTTCACTCTATGCTGGCCCCTGAATACCAGCTGTTGTACTGTACTACTGTACTTTTCAAGGTACTGTACAATTAAAATTCTTTATTTTTTTTTATGTATTATCTGTGTGAAAAGTATTAGAAACCTATTACAGTACAGCACTATGTAGCCGATTGTGTTAGTTGGGTACCTAGGCTAACTTTGTTGGATTTATGAACAAATTGGACTTAACGAACACGCTCTCGGAACGCAACCCGTTCGTATGTAGGGGACTTACTGTATATAAAATAAATGTATTAAACATATGTTGCTATGTGAAAAAAGCAAGTTTAAAAAGAGTATATATAGTATCATCTAGTTTTTATAAAAATAAAAATTTAAATAATGTTAACGTGTATGTAGACATGTATATACATATTCAATATGTGTATAAAAGATAGAAGAAACATGCACCGAACAATAATGTCATGCGGGATGTGAATTCTGGGAATTTCTCTTTGTTTATTTTATATTTATACAATGCTTGAATTTTTAATTTTGTAGAACTTTGTATTATGTTTGTAATTGGAGACCTATTTCAAAGTAGATGTGTATGTATTGACATGTAAATATATCAATAATACGTTTTAAGTGGAAAATGCAGGCTAAAGCAGCATGTTCCCATATTTGCGTTTTATAAAACGTTATACATATACAAGAAAAGAAATCTGGAAGGATACACCAAAACCTTGACAATGGCTCTTCTGGAGGTGAGACTTGCAGTGATTTTTACTTTCCTCTTTGTAACTCTGTCTTGACTCCATTGAAAAAAAGATAAGGACTATATATTATTTTTATACATAAAGTTTTCATCTTAACAAATCTATCTTCAATTTACTTTCAAACCTTTTTAAGAGCGAATGAGGTTCAAAGATAATCAAATAATTAATTATTTTAATTTTGTTTCCTTTCCCTATTTATACAATAGACTCTAAGTTTATCCTTGCTAAAAGAAATAATCAGCAGTAGAACAGGAGAAATAATAGGACTGAGATAACCAATAAAAAGTGGTTGTTTCCAGGTTTGCTATGGAAAAAAGACAGGGGTGCCTTAATATTGATAATGTCATTTTACATTTTCAATCACAATTTTTAAAGCGCTTTTCTATCCACAATGTTATTTGGTGCTCAAGTCTATGTAAAAGGCAGGGGAAGCATAATCCTCACTTTTAAGATAAGTAGCCTGAGTTAGGAGAGGTGGAAGGATGAGCCCAGGGTCTCAGATTGGTAAATAATGGTGTTAGCTTGCACCATCCAAGATGGTAGCCATTAACCACAAGCGGCTATTTAAATTTAAGTCGATTAAAATGATATAGAATTTAAAATTCAGTTCCTTAGTTGCACTAGTCACATTTCAAGGGCTCAGTAGCCACATGTGGTTAGCGGCTACTGTGCTGGACTGTGGCAGATACAGATATTTCCATCACCACAGAAATGATGCGATTTCCATGCCAATAACATTTTCCACTCATGTGGTGGCTTTCTACACCCTTGCTTTGCCCTCTCGAAAAAAAGGAAGATATTATTTGATGATCTTTCCCTACAAGATATGAATCTCTGAAAAATTATAGGAAAAAAAACCTGTGCTTAATTAGGATAACTGAAAGGTGGCTGGAATAGCTTGGGAACGGTGAATAGCAGAAGAGGGGCACCAGAAGAACCTGAAAGGTGGTACAGTGAACTCGGGGGGCTGCCTACCTAGCACCTAGTCACCCTCCTCTTCCTTTGTAATGGAGCTAAGATTTTGTTTAGGTGTCTACCCCTGCCCCACACAGCCTTTGTGCCTCAGAGTTGGTCTGCAATGCAACTTGGGCTTAATGAAACAAGATGAGAAGAAAGCTGACAGGGTAACACCCTCTTGTGGCTTTGGTCTTGACCTCTGAAAGGTCAAATAGCAGAATGCCTACTTAAACATCATCTCAGGTATTACCCAAAACGTGCACGTACATCATGTGATCACACACACGACTGTTAAAGTTATATCTGATCAGCATTACAGAGTCAGCAATATGTACAAAGTGTGTCATCAGACTTACTAATACAGGTCCATCTATAGGTAAGTATCTAGATGTATCTTGGGGGAAAAAAATCTAATTTTGTTCTTTATGTGTTGAAATTCTATCATCTGAAATAGAAATACAGTCTTGCAAAAAAGTAAATTACAGTAATTGGTGGTAGTTAAGAAACCTCATAATTTTCTGTAGAAAAACTATCCCAAAATTTCAAATCATTAAATAAACAGGAGAATAGGTTGACAGTATAAACATTAAGAGCACACTCCTAGGTCAACTTAGGGAAGAACATTATATCCTTTTGTAGCCAAACATTTATAACAATTTAAATAATCAAGACAGGATACAGAGGTGAGATGACAGCATAATTCTCACCTTTGCAGAATCATAACATTAGACAAAATAACCCTTTAAAAACTGTACTGAATTTCTTAGTTATGTGATTCCATTTAGGCCACGAGTCTTTTAAGAAAAATCTCATTTTGGGAATTCTTCATAGCTTGTGAGAATGAACTGAAAGCAGAGCTCTGCCACACCTTATAGAGTGAAACACGAGGAACAGAAAACTGTCATGCAATTTTCAATGGAACAAACGCGGTAGAGGTTATGAGTGATTTTGAGCAACAAGCATATGCTGCTTTGTTCACATGCCCCAGAGAATAATTACAGCCCAACTGCTGGCCTTGGGCAGAAAAACGATGGCTACCTGTCATCCTTCCTCAGCGAAAGACAAGCTGCAGATAAGCTGAACTTATACAACTTGCTCAAAAGTTATACAAAATGTTCAATGGGACAAAATAGCAGCTCTCACATGTTAAAAAGACAGCCTTGAACAAAAGAAAGCTTAGTAGTGTACTCAGCAAACATTAATACGTATACAGCAAGACTTCATAAGAACCAGTGGTTGCTTGTACAGAAAGTAGTTCACCTGCTGAAAAAGGTACTAGGCTCATGAGCCATGAAGTACAAGTATTTACTACATGACAGCTGCTCTATAAAATCTCCTGTCGCTCTGCTTCAGAAAAGATGTTGAAATGGACATGCATGCAACAAAAGCATGCGATGAAAACGTGCCGCCCTCTCCGTCTCACTCAAAATAGTTAATTCATTTAAGATTAATCCAGCTCAAAGAGATACGGTATGAATCCTAGGCCAGGAAAAAAAATTGCTGTAAAAGACATTATTGGGGGCAACTGGCAAAATCTCAACATGGACTTTGATACGAGACAATTATCTAATCCAAAGTAAAATTTCCTGCTTCCAGTATCTGCACTGGGTTAGGTAAGAGACTCTCCTTGTTCTTAGGAAATGCACACTCAAGTGTTAGGGATACAGGGCAGGATGCCTGCAACTTACTCTCACATTATTGGTGGGGGCAGCAGCAAAGCCAATGCCAAACAATCAGTGAGGCTGGGTGAAAAGTACAAGGGAGCTCCTGTCACTTTTCAGAAATTTAAAGTGACGCCAAACTAAAAAGTTACCAGAGAGTTAATTAATTCATCTTTTTCTTGACATCTCCTTCAGAAAACAAGTGGTTCTGTGGTGGTCCGGTCTCAGAGTGATCAAGGAAATGGAATGTTCTGGATGCTCCAGAGGCCTTCAGTTGGCTTGAAGGGCCACTGTATTCTGTTGCTAGCTCTGATGGTCACGCTGGATCCAGAACTGACTCACTCCTGATAGCAGAGCACATGACTGTTTACTGTGGGGTCATTCAATGACTACTTAAAGCGTGAATCCTTGGGGCAGTTAGTATCTAGCTACTGTCTGCTGCATCCTTATTGTCACGGTCTGTAGTTGGGCTCACTCACCCCAGCAGCACCAATCTCACATTTGCTCCTTAAAATATGTTTTAAGAGAACAGCCCTGTAATGAAGAGGTTCCTAGAGGAACATTTCAAAGGCAATGCCAAGTTCCCTGACAGTCCTATGGACCCATGCAAAGTCAGATAAACAAATATTATAAAATAAGAGAAGAAATACATTGTGAGAAATAAACATTCTGGAGTAAGACACAGACACTTGAAACAAACAGTCCCTTAAAAATTAGGTGTGGGCTTCCCTGGTGGCGCAGTGGTTGAGAGTCTGCCTGCCGATGCAGGGGACACGGGTTCGTGCCCCAGTCCGGGAAGATCCCACATGCTGCGGAGCGGCTGGGGCCGTGAGCCATGGCCGTTGAGCTTGTGCGTCCGGAGTCTGTGCTCCTTAATGGGAAAGGCCACAACAATGAGAAGCCCACATAACGCAAAAAAAAAAAAAAAAAAAAAAAAAAAAAAATGAGGTGTGCTCGTCTTACAGCTGTAAAAACATGTCTGAAGCCTGATTGTGGTGTTTCATATACTTTCTACAGTTTAAAACAAAACACAGAAGGAAATACACTTTACTATCATGACATGTCATCTGCAAAGTATATGTCTAACCCTTGAACTTATTTTAGAAACTCTCCTCACTAATTTGCCTGTGTTTTTGAACAGCAAGTAATATGTTTTCAATCATGAAAGGTTACAGGGAAATTTTTGTGGTAAAAACTGGCCTTCCACTAGCATAAAAATCATCAGTCTTACTGCAGTCCTTTGGGAAATAATATTTTTTTTCATCATTGTCAAGCAGCTTTCAAACCAATTTTAATAGCTACTGTTCCAGAGAACGGTTGTTTGCATCCACTGAAAACGGATTCACTCAAAACCATGTAAGAGAGAAAAAAGGTAGTTGGATAAAAAAAATTATTGTTTCTTTATAATACTTGAAGAGTGAATCAAACTGTGTGAACTTTTCTCATAAACATAATGCTAATTATCCACTAATGTTTAGATGGACAATTGCCCATCCTCTAACACATCACACCATTGGCCCCGAACTGTCGTACTGCCCTTTCACCTTCTGTACAGCAATGCTACCACAGAACACAGCCATTTTACTCTGAAATGAAATTGTATTTGAAGATAATTTTTTAAAAAGTATCCTTCACGTAAAATGTCCGGGCAGTACAAAAACTAAGTGGCTTCTGTGAGCGCTCTACTGCCTTCTCTTTCATTGCTTCTCTAAAACTTCCAATGACTAAATAATTACTGCCCCTCCAATAACATTCAGCAGTTTTGAACAGGAATAGCATAGTAATGATGCCTTCTTTTCTTTTTCTTTTTCTTTCTCCTCACTTAAACTGTGTGCCCTGTTGTTTACTTTTCTACGGTCTAGCATACAAGGATATGCCAACTTTTCTTTTACCAGCACTTAAAAAAAATTTTTTTTTTTTTTCCTAAAACCTAACTACAAGCATTAGTGAATTCAAAGGGAACAGAGTAGTTATCAAGGTCTGGAAGGAGCTTGATCACCAGCTTACCATGGGAGTCAATCCATTTCTTTTTTCTTGTTTATGAGAGAATAAACCTCCCTGTACTTACTTTAAAGTTATTTAAATATACTGGCAAGGAAAATTTTTTTCAGAGGACCAACTGATTACTCTGCTTCTCCCCTGCACCTGGGCTGTTAAGTACTGCCAGAGAAATCCCCCAGATTGACAGATGGGAAACGCTACAGATATGTGGTTTTCAACCTCAGGAAAACCTCCGATGCTGGTGAAGGTTCAACTTGGTGATCCCCACGGTTGTCCTCAGACAGCTCCTTGGACTGTCACCTACATTAGAAAGTAAACTTGTTCGCCCTCACCTCATCACCGAGCTGATGTTTCTACCACTCCCTTCACTCTCAGCCACTGTCTTTGCCTTCCCTTTCACAGAGAAAAATGAATCTATTCGACAGAAACTCCTCCAACTTCCTACCAGTTTACCTGCATCCACTCCCATCCTGACCACCCTTCCTCCTGTCTCTGAAAAAGAGGTGGCCCTAGGGCTCTGGACCCCGTCCTCTCTCCCGTCCTCCAGCATCAATTCCTGCACACAGGCCTACGTCTCACCCATCTTTAAAAACAAACAACATAACACCTTCTATCAATTCTGCAGCCCCTCTACCTAATAACGCTCTCTTTCCTGCCCTTCACAGCTATGATTCTGGAATAAACCATATCTACTTCATCCATCTGTCAGCTCACTGTAAACCTGGCGAGCACCCTACCATTACACCGATGCCTCCAGGCACCAAACCCAATGGATCCGTCTATCCTTTGCTTATGTGGCCTCTCTACAGCATTTACTACTGCTGCTGTTTCTTTCTAGGAATGCTCTCTTTTATTAGTTTCTTTCATACCATTACTTTCTGGTTCATCTATTTCTTTTATTAACTCTTCCTCCAGTGAAACCCTTAAATGTTAATTAGAGCCATCTGTCAATGGGAGTAGAAATTGCTAAAAAAATTTTGAAAAACACTTAATAAAATGTAAAACTTTACATTGTTCATATCTTTTAACCCAGTTATCCTACCTCTAGGAATCCGTGCTAAGAAGACAATCCTAAATAATGAAAGGAGAAATAATTCTTGCACAGAAATATTAAATGCAATGTTACTTATGATTTTAACAAGATGACAGTATGCTTGAACTAATGTTCAGTGAAAAAAAATATGATGCAAAATTGTCTACACAGCGGTATCTCAACTGCGTGGAAAGCATGTGCATAGGAAAAAGTCTGGAAAGAAATATTCCAAATGTTAACAGTGATTTTCTTGGGAAATGAGAACTGCATTATTGGTGAATCTTATTGTCTTTACATATTTTTGCACTTTCCAAGTTTTTGACAGGGATCATTTGTATTTTGAGAGGAAAAAACCCAGGTATGAAGAACAAATTCAATAAGAGGGCCCAAACTTTTTTTCCTGAAAGGTGATGTCTGCCTTCACTTCTCACCCTGCCCATTCTCCAGCAGGTAATCTCATGTACTCCAGAAGCACCAAATGTCACCATCTACAGATGACTGACACCTATGTCCCTAGCGCAGGTCACTCTTCTAAGCTTCAGAACTGTGCTTCCATGTGGCTTCTGGACAATTCCCTGTGATGACTCACAAGAACCATGGCCTCTACCTGTTGTCTTAGCCTCCTTTCCACACTCCAAATCTTCTTCCCTCTAGTCTCGGTAAACAGCCCCACCATCCCCATATTCCTACTTTGGGTAATAAGGTAAGTACAGGTTGGATCAACAAATTATGGATTTTTTTTTCTTTCACACAACTTAACTAGTGCTCTAAGAATCAACATATGCAAGGTGGAAAATTTACTAAATAAATAACTGAAACAAGTAATAAGTTGAACATTATGAAGTGTGGTATCTGCCTAAGTTTACATAGCTATCCTGTAGTCACTTTGGAAGTGTACACGTTTTTAAATTAGTTCATAAGAATCTTTCCCTAACTTTTTTTTTCTCTCTGAGGCACATGTTTGAAAGTCACCTTTCAGAGCTACTGATTTCAAATATAGGCAAAAATTGTCTTAGTTTCCTAAAAACAGAAAAAGTCAAATACTCTTTTTACCAGCAATGTCAACAACTGGAATCACACTGGAATCAGTCTGAACTAAAGAAAAATAAAATCTCCATTTCACTTCATGGAGAGTTTCTTCTCCATTCATTCCAAACACATGCAATAGGTAACCCTTGGGAATTTAAATTTATTAACCAGAATTTTCATGAAGATCGAACTCATAAGGGGTTATGAAGAAATAAAGATGGATCCTGGCAAAGTAGAGACTATTGACAATTTATGAAACCCTGAAAAACAGATCTCTTCCGTGCTTAACTACTCAAAATTCCTCACAAGTGAGTCACCCTCCTCCAAAAAAGCAAAGTTCCACCTGAAATAAACCTGCAAGTGAACGAGCTTGCACATCCAAGCAAAACAACTTTAGTTTTTTCTCTGGCCTAAGGCAGGAAATCATTGATGAAGCCAACTGCCAACAACAAATAATCCAAAAATAATTCTGCCTCACTTTGGGACACACTATACACTTTATGCAGTGGTTAGAGATTTAATTTTATTTGACAAACTAATATTAGAATCAGTTTGTACTTTCTGCACACAAACCCACTGAGCCAGTGAAGCAGAGCTGGGGATTCAAAACATCTCGTAAGTGTGCAATTCTTGAAGGCATCCGAGACTCAAAATGAAATCAGAAAGTAATCTGAAGGGAAGCAATAAACATAGAGTAAAGGTTGAAGAAGCCCAGTAAAATCTGTAACTATGCCCATAGCACACACAAACTGCAGATAGGGAGTTGGGACACTGCTGGGTGTGAGCACACTAGCTGAATCCACACCCTGTACTGAGTACCTGCGCTCTGGTCTCTCTGAGACACCGACGCCTGGTATACAAGTGTGTACATATCGTGTGTGAATATCACCTCACACATATGCACAGATGCCGTATCTGGTAGCTGCTCTTCCAGTCTCTGCAAATCCACTGCAGTCATGCCACCCTTCAGCTGGCGCTGATAAACTGGTAGTTAATCCTCACTGGCTGCAATGAGATTTATGATGCCGTGCATAAGGTCAAAGGACTTCCACCAACTCTGAACTGCTTGATGATTTTTATATTGTTTCCTCAACCATTTCCTTATTGTCTCTTCTAAAAAACACATTTTATTGAAACGTAATACACGCACATAGAAGTGCACAAATCGGGCTTCCCCGGTGGCGCAGTGGTTGAGAGTCCGCCTGCCGATGCAGGGGACGTGGGTTCGTGCCCCGGTCCGGAAGATCCCACATGCCGCGGAGCGGCTGGGCCCGTGAGCCATGGCCGCTAAGCCTGTGCGTCGGGAGCCTGTGCTCCGCAACGGGAGAGGCCACAACAGTGAGAGGCCTGCGTACCGCAAAAAAAAAAAAAAAAAAAAAGTGCACAAATCATGAGAGCACACTGTGATGAATTACCGAAGTGAACACACCTGGGCAACACTCCTGTGTTAAGACGACTATGCCCAGCAGCCCGGAAGCCCCGCTCTAGCCTTCTCCCAATCACTGCTCCCTCTCCTCTCCCCAAACTCCCATTACCCTGCCTTCCAGCACCACAGATCAGTGTTGCTTGGGTTTGAATTTTATATTGATGAAGGTACAGCGTAGGGACTGTTTTGTGTCCAACTTCTGCTCAGTGTTATGACTGTGAGATTCATTCATGCTGACGCATGGAGCTGTTGTCCATTCCCTTCTGTTGTTATCTAGTTCCTCTACTGTATGAACACCACAATTTATTTTTCCATCCCACTCCTGATGGAAACTTGTGTTCTTCCCAAGTGTGGGCTCTCACTCCGTCTTGCATTTTAACATCTAACATACAGGTCTAGCACTTTTTTTTTTTTTTTGCTCTTCATTTATTCAAAACAGTTTTTGTCAGCTATTGCAGATCAAAATAGTTCTTCAGATGCCCAATTCAATGGTGGTAAATGAGGCCACGACAGAGTAAACACCATGTGTTTCAAAACACATTCAGCCCTGAGAAGCGTGGCCTAGACTCCCCTGGATGAGGCTGAGGCCCACCCGAGGCCACGCTGGCCCAGGCCGTGGTCTCGGCAGGACTGGCTTTCTTGGCCTGAGTGTATTCATTCTCATTCCCTCATTCGCCTTGGACACCTATTTTTTTTTTTTAAGGAAGCTATTTCGGAACAAACAGCATTGAACTGAGCACTGAATTGAGCACAACAGACAGCACTGCATTGAGCCACTTTAAACAGAATATTCCTTCGCTGCCCTTGTTCCAAATGTGCAGCAGATGCTCTTTGTGGATGATGTGCTTCGGAAATGGCGGGGACCAGGAAGCTACGGTCAGTAAGGCCACCTTGCATGGGCGCACGGAGACTTTTGGCGTATGGGGGTGGGGGGAAGCAGGCAGTGTAGACAGTGAGCATGGTGCCCCCATTCCCCTCCCCCCATCCTGCCCATCTCCTCAGCGGTCTCACCTTTTGCATCAGACCCTTCTCTTCTCTCAAACCTCTCTCTCTCTCTCTCTCTCTCTCTCTCTCTCTCTCTCTCCTGTCTCCTTCCCATCATCATTTACTCCTATTCAACTTTCCAGGCTTAAAAGTAAGAGAAAAGCAAAACTCCATCCACCACCTCCTGTAGCTATGGCCCGCTCTCCTTCCCTTCAGAGAAAACTTCCTGAAAGCCTTCTCACCTTTCACGGTTGCTAGTTCCCTTCCCCTCCCCCTTCACCGTTCAACCCACTGTGACGGTTTTCCACCTGCGCCCGCAACTGAGGCCACTCTCATATTAAGGTCCCCAATGCCCTCCTTGGTGCTCGCTCTAATGGACGCTTCTCCACCTGCGTTTGCCCTGACTTCTAGGCAGTGCTCAGCTCTGCCAACCACACCCCCTCCTCTGGACTCCTGTGACATCACACTCTCCTGTTTACTTCCAACCTCCCTGGACGCTCCTCTGTAGGATCCTGTGAGGGGGTTCTTCTGACTGTCCCTCAAGCATAGATGCTCCTCAGGATTCAGTCCTTGGCCCTTTTCTCACACTTCATGCTCTTTTCCAATAATCTCACGGCATGATGTCCCATGGGCACCTCAATCTCAACGTGACAGGAGGTATTGAGAGACATTCTCCTTTTCCCAATACTCTTTCCAATATTCTACACACACAGTCAGCAACCCCAGTCTACATCACTGCCCTCTATTCCTTTCCCATGGGTAAGAGGCAGATGGGGTAGAGGAAGGATTATGGGCTTTGAAGTCATGCTGATCTGGCTTCCGATTCAAACTGCCTCTTAAATCAGCTCTGTGACTTTCAGAGAGTCATTTCCTCTGAATACAATGTTTCACATTCGTATAATGAGTGCAACACCTATCTTGTAGGACTGAATGCATTAAGAGAGACATGAATGAATGAATTTCACAAATTAAAAAACCATCTAACTCAGTGCCTGATGTCCCCGTCATGAGTTTCCTCCCCATCTTCCCTTTTCTGGAAGCTAGTCCTGTCTCCCTGACTACACTGTATTTAAAGCAGGGCTCTCCTATAGGCACCCTCCAAACCTGTCAGACTGGTCCTCTCATTGTCCCTGAACACACTGTGCCCCTTCACAGAGGCACCTCTGCATGGAATGTCCCCCTTCCACTCCTACTCCATGCATACCTAAGTCTTACTCATGCTCCAGCACCCAGCCCCATCTCACAGCTCTTTAAAGGCCTTCCTGAGCTCACAGAAACATCCCCCAGTCTGAACTGTAGAATATCGGTCCCACTGATCTGGTATTTATTATATACTACTGTATGGGGGTCAGATTCTTTTTTGTGTCAATGCCCTTTTTACCCAATGACATCATTAACGTTTCCTGTAGGGAGTCATACACAGTCCTTAGCATACAAAGTCTCTAGCAAAGAGTATTTTTGTTTTTTGTTTTTAATGTTTGAAAATTTTATTATTTATTTTTGGCTGCGTTGGGTCTTCGTTGCTCCGTGCGGGCTTTCTCTAGTTGCGGCGAGCGGGGGCTACTCTTCGTCGCGGTGCGCGGGCTTCTCATTGCGGTGGCTTCTCTTGTTGCAGAGCACAGGCTGTAGGCGCGCGGGCTTCAGCAGTTGTGGCTCGCGGGCTCTAGAGCGCAGGCTCAGTAGTTGTGGCGCATGGGCTTAGCTGCTTCGCGGCATGTGCGACCTTCCTGCACCAGGTATCGAACCCATGTCCCCTGCATTGGCAGGCAGATTCTTATCCACTGTGCCACCAGGGAAGCTCTCTAGCAAAGAGTTTTAAATAACACCTGCTGATTGGTATGAGGTCAAGCTCCTTTGATTTGCAATAACTGAAGGCATAAACATCATTTAATAAATTCAACTATTACTTTAAAATATGTATATAAACACCCAGAATCTTAGCATCTGGGACCTCAGAGGCCACGTAGACCAGCCTTCCAGATGTACAACATCCCTTTGCAATGGCCTCAGCGGGTGAACTCCCAACTTCTGTTTCAATGAATCCCTACAGCCAGAGGCTCACTACCGCCTTTGGGAACCCATTTGATGGCTAGGTAGCAGTTACTTTTTTTTTTTTAATCTCAAACGTGCAACCAAAAAAGTTGCAACTACCTCTTTCTTCCTGAGCTACTTGAGAGTAATGCGCTGACCTGATGCCCTACCACCCATTCATATGTGCTTCCCACAGTGACATTCTCCTATGTAACCACAACACAATCATCAAAATCAGGAAATATGTGATACATTTACCAACAACGAATTCTCAAACTCCATTCCAATTCCACCAAGTGTCTCAATAATGTCCTTTATAGCAAAAGAATCCAGTTCAGAATCTTGCTTTACCTTCAGTTGTTATATCATTCTAGAATAGTTCCTCAGTCTTTCCTTGATTTTTATGAATGTGACATTTTTAAAGATTACAGTTATTTGGTCCTTTGATTTGAATTTGCCAGATATTTCCTCTGATTAGAGCCAGGTTATGCATCTTTAGCAAGAATGTCTCAGAAGATGCGATACTGTGTTCTCACTGCATCTGTGCCCGTAGTATGTGATCTGACTCGTCCCATTACTGATGCAGTCCCTTATGCTCACTTACTTAGGGGGTGTCTACCAGGCTTCTCTACTGCAACAGTATTCTAGTTTTTCTTTGATATTAATTAATGAGTATTTTGCAGGGAGATACTAAGTGAGATACTAAGAACGAGATACTAAGATCTCATTCCTCAACAAATTTCAAGATATTAGCCGATTAGTTTCTGTAAGTATGGACTCGTGGTTATCTTCTTTACATTGTCCATCATTCCTTGAGGATTTCTTTTGTTTCTAGCACAGCAAGATGCCCCAGGCTTTTCTTGCTTTTTGTTTTTTATTTGTTTGTTTTAAAACAGGAAGGGATACCATTCACCTCTTTACTTATAAAAATGGAATTATACCACCTATTTCATTAAACATATTGGGTTGGCCCAAAAGTTCGTTTGTTTTTTTTCCCATAAGATGGCTCCAGTAGCGCTTAGTCATCTAACTTCATTTGAAACAATTTTTTTAGACTGTATTGTGACAGCTGTCATATCAGCGTGCAGTTAAAAAAAAACTTATCAAAACTGGTGAATTTTTGTGTAGCCATTTTAATACTGAAGATGGAAGAAAAAAGCAACATTTTTGGCATATTATGCTTTACTATTTCAAGAAAGGTAAAAATGTAACTGAAACACAAAAAAAGATTTGTGCAGTGTATGGAGAAGGTGCTGTGACTGGTCCAACGTGTCAAAAGTGGTTTGTGAGGTTTCATGCTGGAGATTTCTCGCTGGACGATGCTCCAGTCGGGTAGACCAGCTGAAGTTGACAGCGATCAAATCGAGGCATTAATTGCGAACAATCAACGTTATACCATGCGGGAGACAGCCGACATACTCAGAATATCCAAACCAAGCACTGAAAATCATTTGCACCAGTTATGTTAATCGCTTCGATGTTTCGGTTCCACGTAAGTTAAGCGAAGAAAACCTTCTTGACTGTATTTCCGCATGCAATTCTCTACTGAAACGTAACGAACACGTTCCATTTTTAAAACAAATTGTGATGGGCAATGAAACGTGGATACTGTACCACAATGTGGAACAGAAGAGATCAGGGGGCAAGCGAAATGAACCACCCCTAACCACACCAAAGGCCAGTCTTCATCCAAAGAAGGTGATGTTGTGTATATGGTGGGATTGGAACAGAGTCCTCTGTTATGAGCTCCTCCTGGAAAACCAAACGATTAATTCCAACAAGCAGCGCTCCCAATTAGACCAACTGAAAGCAGGACTCCACGAAAAGTGTCTGGAATTAGTCAACAGAAGACGCATAATCTTCCAACAGGATAATGCAAGACTGCATGTTTCTTTGATGACCAGGTAAAAACGGCTACAGTTTGGCTGGGAAGTTCTGATTCATCTGTCATATTCACCAGACACTGCACCTTAGGATTTCCATTTATTTAGGCCTTTACAAAAATTCTCTTAATGGAAAAAATTTCAATTCCCTGGAAGACTGTAAAAGCTACCTGGAACAGTTCTTTGCTTAAAAAGATAAAAAGTTTTGGGAAGATGGAATTATGAAGTTGCCCGAAAAATGGCAGAAGGTAGTGGAACAGAATGGTGACTGCATTGTTCAATAAAGTTCTTGGTGAAAGTGAAAAATGTGTCTTTTATTTTTACTTAAAAACTGAAGGCACTTTTTGGCCAACCCAATATCACATATCGTGGCATATGTTCAGGCCAATACACACACAGCCTTTTTCTTTTACTTTGGTCTATAATATTGCAGACCGCGGATGGGCAGACGCTCCTGTGCTCAGGATGCTTCCAGATCTCAGCCTATGTACCTCTTCACCTGGCTGTTCACCTATATCCTTTATAATCAGCTGGTAAACATAAGCAAATGTTTCCCTGGGTTCTGTGAGCCACTCTAGCAAATTAAATCAAATCTGAGGAAGGGGTCGCGGGAACCTCCAGTTTACAGTTGGTTGGTCCGAAGCACAAGTGACAGCCTGGACTTACTGTCTGAAGTGGCGGCAGTCTTGTGGGACTGAGCCCTTAGCCTGTAGGATCTGTAGATAATACCTGAACTGTGCACATTAAATTTGTTAGACACCCAGTTGGTGTCCACTGAGAAGTGGAGAACTGCTTGGTGATGCTGGAAAACACACCAAAGTTATCACATCCTCTGTCTTATTCCTTCAGTCATTTTATTTTACTTTTTAATTAATTTTTATTGGAGTTTGGTTGATTTACAATGCTGTGTTAGTTTCTGCTGTACAGCAAAGTTAATCAGTTATACATACATAGATCACTCTTTTTAAGATTCTTTTCCCATATAGGTCATTACAGAATATTGAGTAGAGTTCCCTGTGCTATACAATAGGTTCTTATCAGTTATCTATTTTATATATAGTAGTTTATATATGTCAATCCCAATCTCCTAATTTATCTCCCCCTTCCCCCTTGGTGACCATAAGTTTGTTTTCTACATCTGTGACACTATTTCTGTTTTGTAAATAAGTTCATTTGTACCATATTTTTTTAGATTCCACATATAAGCGACATCATATGATATTTGTCCTTCTCTCTCTGACTTACTTTACTCAGTATGACAATCTCTAGGTCCATCCATATCACTGCAAATGGCATTACTTCGTTCTTTTTTATGGCTAAGTAATATTCCATTGTATATATGTACCACATCTTCTTTTCCATTCACCTTATCAATGGACATTTAGGTGGCTTCCATGGCTCCTTCAGTCATTTAAAAATGACATAGTTTCATAATGACATAGTTTCATGTACCCTCAACACACTGAGCATTCTTTTCTGAATTAACATCATTCTGTCTACACAGCTTATAAAAGTGTACAGAGTAGGCACTCTTGGTTGCCTATTCAATATCCTATTCTCCCCTAAAATCCATTCCTCCCTAAAAGAAGCTGATTTTGTTCCAGTATCTACTCCCTTCCACGTAACTGTGTGCATTCTAAATCAATCATGATAACCGCATTCCTCAGAACCAGTGATGGGTTTAGTAATTTGCATGTGAGCAAATGTGGACCAATGAAACACAAGGAAGTCTTCCAGGGACTTCCTAAATAAGAAGCAAAGAAAAGCAGATGGTTCCCTCTTCTTCCTTTGGAGGGTACTGTGTCTGGATGAGATGCACAGAACGGCTGTCACTATCCTCAGCCAGTGTGACGGTGAAACCAGCCCTAGAAGGACAAAACTGAGATAATCACAGACTAGTGGAGCCAGAGCCCTTAAGGACTCTGGCCAGAGCCTCTCTTATCACTGACTTCTGGTTGTGTGAGATAATGTGCTTCCTTTTTGTGTAAGCCAGTTTGGTCAGGTTTTCTTTTCACTGCAGCCAACGGCATTTTAACTGATAAAGCAGTGAGAACTACACACCCCTCCAGCGCAGGTGGGATGAGCCAGGGTAGAACTTCCAAGTCCCCTTTTTTCTTGATAGAGCCCAGGTGGATGTTGACACATAACACAGGCTCCTAAAACCCTCATCTTTGGCTCCTAAAATGTTATTTTGTATTTGTACTGTTGCCCTTCAGTAAGAGAACTAGAGATTTACTTCATATTTACATTGTTAGCTTCTTCGTTGTTTCAACCTGCTCAGATCTTTTCAAGTAAGTTTGTTTTAAGGGGGGGGGGCCGGAGGAGGGGGATGAAAAAGGAAGTTAAAGAATTGCTACTTGATTGCAAAGCAATCCAGGGTAAGGAAGACAGAAGCCAAAGAACAAATACAGAGCTAGGACACCAGAGACTTTTGCTCCAGTTATAACTGTGCCACTAGACTACTGAAGAATCCTGGGGGAAAAAAATCACATAATTTCTGTGTTGCTAACTTCATGTATCTGTACATCAGGAAGATAACCTCCAGGTTCCCTTCCGGCATTAAAGTTCTACAACTCAGAGATTTCATCAGGGAATTCATGGCTCAGAATCCTTCTTCTATTGCTTGAAGCATAAAATCAGAAAAAGGCAGCTCCCCAAAATCAGCTGTAGCCTATTAGTCATTAATTGAGATTGACTTCAATCAACAGAACACTGTTTTGGGGCTGCCTCTTCCAAGAAACAGCTCTGTTATACAACAGATCAAGACGGAACTGTATGTGTGTTTACTATCGCTGAACGACAAGGGTAGAAAGCAACTGCCAACTCCTCACTGCACTCACCAAGTTGACGAAAACAAACATTCAGAACAGCCACCAGACCTGGGGAGTTTGGGCAGCTGAACCCAGACACTTAAAAGCACGCTATCAACCTGAAGCGACTGCAAGATGTGGAAAGCCCTTCAATGCTTCCCAGCGCACTTAAGTCTGAGCCCTTCGTGCCCAAGGCCCTTTGCAAAGTGTGGTCTTGACTAATGCTCCATCAGTAGCTCCCTCTCTAGTGACTCATTCTGCCTGGCCTCAACCACCCTTCCCTATCTGATTTCCCTTCCCCACACCTGCCTCCACGCCCCCCCCCCCCACAGATTCCTCGACCTTCTGATCTCGCTTAAAGTCAACTTCCTCATAAAACACCTTCTCTGTGGCCGTGAACACACACCACTGCCACTTCCCCTGGGAGGGAACCCTGCTCATTCCTTCCTAGCACTTATTACTACCTGTAATTATTCTTTTGTTGTTTACCAGTTTTGTATGTCTCCCCATACATGTCTCCCTCAGCTCTATGGGAGAAAAAACCATGTCTGTCTGGGTTGCCCCTGCAGACCCAGAAAAGAATGAGGACGTTGTGGCTGCCATCATACTTTCAAGAACAACTTAAGGACACGAAAAGAATGCTGAGGACTCTACATCATTATATCAGAAAACTGTTTACAAAAGTGTATCTTGTTTAAGCAGGGAGATTCCAAATTTTTAAATATATACATTTATATATGTACAAAATATTGTAAGGAAACGTATCAAGGTATTAATAAGGATGGTATGATTACACTTGGGTTTTTTTTTGGTATGGGAAATCTGGTGACGGAAAAGTAATATACGGTATGCTAAAAGCAGACAACCATAACCACAGGGTGAAGGAAAAGGTGTTGTAAGGATGAAGAGTAAAATGTGACTCTCGGGACTTCCCTGTCGGTCCCGGGGTTAAGACTCTGTGTTTCCACTGCAGGGTGCACAAGTTCGATCCCTGGTCGGAGAACTAAGATCCCATGTGCGATGCAGCGTGGCCAAAAAAAAAAAAAAAAAAGGGTGACTATCAAATAATTAAATTGATTTAGTAACCACAACAGAACTAAGAACACTGATTATCTGGGTAAGTCATGATACATTTGTTACTATACCGGTCAGTTCACATCCCATATAGCTTCAACAGAACACAGCTGTGGATGACAAACCAGTAGCCTAGGATTGTGGTCCCTAACCCGGCTGCACAGGAGAATCACTGGGCATTCGTGAGGCTTAATAAATCAGAGTCTCTGGGAAGTAGAGCCCTGGGAATCTGGATATTTTAAGAGCTGGGTGATTCTGATACAAAGCCAAATTGGAGAACCAGCAGCCGAGGATAAATGAAGTTAAAGAACAGGTTTCTTTTCAGTTACGGTTTCAGATAAACCAGGAACCTAGGAGGCAGAGATGCAAATGGTAACAGATTCTGCCAACAGCTGCCGCCTCCCACGAATCAACAAGCAATCATAAAGTGCGTGCAGTGTGGAAAAACCCATGCAGCGTGCGCTGGTTTGTTCAACCACACAAATAATTCAAATACCAAGGGCAGGAGTAAGTTGTGGACTAGCACTTTGCCTACGACTCGGAACTCAGCCTTGGCTTCACACACCAAAGCAATCAAAAGATACTTCTGAGCAGGGACGTCTCAAAATTCAAGCCCCAGAATTGAAACAGCCAGGGCAACCCCTCAGTCTTCGTCAGAACTCATTAACTCCTCTCTATTCCCTTCCATGAGACAGTCCCAGAGCAGATCACATTTGTAGATTAAGAGCGGGCAGAGAATCCACAGGGAGGCACACTAAGAGAAACCATAGAAATGTAACCATACACTCTCAAATGTTACATTGTTCACATCCGTTTGGTGTGGAACAAAACATCACACATATCTCAACAAACCCCGGAGGTGTGAAAACAATTGTTCACAACTATGACTATCATGATCTAGGTCCTTTAGGAAAAAAGTTAAATTACATTCCTTACATTCTGTTTAAGGAAGCAAGAGTGAGACAGCATTAGCATTTGAGTGTCCTTGATATGTTTACAACTATAAACAACCCATCTATGATCTCATTTTATGAAATAACCTCGTAACGTAGGGATCAGTCCCATTTTAAAACCAGGCAGTAGAGGCTCAGAGAACTGAAGTACACTGTTTACGCCATAGAGTACATATAGTAGAGCCATGCTTAAGTTCGGATAACTGAAATATTTCCTTTGCTCATTATAGCATACCGCACTGCCACTTTTTAAATCATTTTGGTTAGAAATATTTCTAATTTTGTGTGTGTGTGTGTGTGTGTGTGTGTGGTTGCAAGACTAAAAGCCATCTGGAAAACAAGCACCTAGAACAGTGGTTTTCAAACTGGTTTTTCAATGTGATAGCATTTCTTCTCAAACAAAAAATTCCTTGGTCATAGATATAGAGAACAAACTAGTGGTTAGGGAAAAGGGGAAGGGCATGATAGTGGTAGGGATTAAGAGATACCAACCACTCTGTATAAAGTAAATCAGCAACAAGGATATATTGTACAGCACAGGGAAATATAGCCATTATTTTGTAATAACTTTAAGTGGAGTATAATCTATAAAAATATTGAATCACTATGTGGTATACCTGAAACTAGTATAATATTGTAAATCAACTATACTTCATTGAAAAAATAAATTAAAAATAAATTAGCTCATCAAGAAAAAAATTCCTTGGAACCCCAATATGTAGAGGCAGAGCTGCTCTGTTGAAAGGAGAGGGGCCGAAGCCCTGCTCCACTCCTACCTGGCCTCCAAGACGGCTTCTCATGGCCCAGGACACCACAGAATGCAGACTGAAAGAGCACCAATCGTGTGATCTGAGTCACTGGATTTGCTGTATGAAAGAGTGTCCCTTTAGAGACATTCAACAAATGATACCAAGTTATATAAAGGCCTCCCGATGCTGGTAACAATGTAACCTACTCGCTAAGGTAAGCAACAACACGAGGTTACAGAACCACTCAAGTAGGTTCCCCCCTTGTATGCATGACAAGCTCCACCTGTCTGAGTTCTACACGTCTTTGAAAAGAAAAAAGATGTCTATCATTTCACAAGGATCCCAAATATATTTTAGTGCTTTTTCCCTCCCCCAAGAGTAATGGTAGTTTTATTTTCCTATCTCCCCAAAGACTAGAGTTACAACAGAAAAATCAGATTATTTAAATATACAAAATACAATACATAAAACCCGGAAAATACATAGTTCAGGCAGGAATCAAAGAGGTGGAAATATTATGCATTCATTTACTCGTTCACTGATAGAAGGGAAAACATTTTGTCCTTAATGCCTGGAAAGAAGCCTTCAGAGATAAAGAAGATAAAGTTGCCCTCGGGACTTAGAGACTGCAGGTAGGACACACACATGAGTCGACAGCACGGGGTGAATGCAATAAAAAAAAAAAAAAAAACTCCTCATAGTGGTACTTCCTGACATCTGAACTACTCTAGAGATGTACTTTTGAGGATTTTTTTAAAAAGGTTTTCTTCTTAATTACAAGTAACATAGGCTAGGATGGCAGAACCAGGCTAAATAACTCAGCCTCATGATCAAAGGCTATTCTTACAATAAATTTTAAATGACTGAGATGTCCATGAAAGCCCAAACTGAAACATAACTGATTTTAGGGTGATCCAAAGTAAGTGTAAGGTTTTTTTTTAAAATGGAGTTGGACTTTTTAATTTTAATTGACTATGAAATTTTTCTCGACTTTACACTGGACACTAAGCAGCGGTTTGAGACAAAGCCCTTCGGGATCGCCCTGACCCGGCTACAGACGATCCTCTATTGTACAAGTTACTCAAAGCAGACTTTGTGATCAGAGGGGAAAAAATTGTTTGAATTGCTCTTGGTGTTTGCTTCATTGTTTTAGATGAAGCCATTTTTTGACTAATTCATTGGCTTTTAGCGCTTATGGGACCCTGGTGTATGTAAGCGGTAATTTTTTCCCCCAAGTCTTAGTAATATGACTGTGGGTCATAAATGGAGAGGAGGAATGAAAGCAAAGTTGGGTTTGTCTCTTGATGCATTTCCCCATCTATTCCAGAAGTTTTTGTTTTGTTTTAATAGAACCTTGAATTGGCCTGTGTACTTTTTGGAAAAAAGCTATGTTCAGCACTAAACAATCTTTTTATTAAAGCAAAATAGCTTTACTAGAATTAATGCTTTAATCTCACTAAAGCGAAATCCATTTCCATACTGTGTGCACCAAGGGGCAGAAACGTGGGGAGAATGAAGACTGTCTCACTGAGACATAAAGTAACTACTCCCCCATGAGCAGCTGTGTCTGGAATGCAAACTGGGGTATCCTCAGGGGTGAGGCTGAGACAAGGAGGAGACGGGAAGGTGGGCAAAGTATCAAAAAGGAACCAGCTGCGGCTCTCAAATCCCTTCTCCATCGATTAAAGTCACTTATCAGAAACCCTTACTCTAAAACGGCCTACTTTCCAACAGTGGACCATTCTATTTCACCAAGAAATGTTGAAAGCCATGATTAGAGTCACAGGCTGGCTCACATATGTCTCTAACCCACAATGGAATGACCATAGTATTCACCACGCAGTCTGGGTGCTGAGTCTTAAAAGTTCTGTAATTAGGCATAAAATAAAGGAAGAAAAAAAATTTTTTTTCCATTTCCTCTTCTAGGCCCAAAGATAAGCCACAGACTAATTTTTTAATGGAGCCAAGTTTTTCTCTGGCGCCCTCCCTCTCTGTCCTCAGAGCCTGCCTCCCCAAGAATAAACTGGGCTCATACTATCTTTGGCCCATCCTTCCCGCCAGAGTTCAGTTCTCCATCCCGGGTCTGCAGTGACAGGCTGCAAAATTATTACTCAGAAATGAAATTCTCAGTCCCTCCTTCTAACTGACCTCATCAAAGCATGAGACAGAAAGGACCCAGCAAATTTACCCTCATGTGCCTGGGCTGCATTAGAAGTATTTGACTTTGGAAGAGGATTCTTACCAGCCTGACTCAGTCTCTAGTTGGGAGAATTTGGGGGTAGCATAAGACAGGAATGAACAAAGTGCCGACAATGCGGGGCGGGGGGTAGTGGCGGATATTTTCGAGCAGTGGAAGCTGGCGGGCAGCATGGCCAGCCCACTGGCGCTGAAAGTGGATGGCGAGAAAGCAGAGGGCTAGGACATCAGGGCCCAGGGGAAAGAGGTGTCTCCCGATGAGAAACTCTCTCTCCTTCCAACAAGGGTCTGCTCACATCCTGCCTCTTCCACAGAGCACTGTCTACCTACTCCCAATCCCATTTTCTCTTTTTCTGAATTCCCTGAGAACTCTAGTACATAACATATATACAACTCTTAATTACATTGCCATCAGTTCTGTTTTTAAAAAATCTGCTTCACTGGTTCCTTCTCTCTAGGAAGCCCTAAAAATAATTGATTGTCTGCAATATTCATTTTGGTTCAATCATATTCTACCTGAGTTTGATCTATTTATTAAGGTTATCTTTTACTCCCAATTAAGCTATCCCGCAAAGAATGACTTTTTATAAAGTAACGCCCACCAAGGTGCCCAGCAGAGTGATGAGCACACAGCAAGAATTCAAGTAGCTGCTAGCTTTAAAGCCAGGAGATTATATTAAAAAGACATAAGGTCTATAGTTAAATAAGGAAATAAGTTAGAGGGTTTTTTTTTTTTAAAGACTATATTTAAAGTTAATCACCCATCTATAGTGCCTGGAGATCTCAGGCACCAATGCCACCAACCTTCATGAAATCAGAGAACACCCTGGAGGGAACAGGGTTATGAGTATGACAGTCACGGAGACAGTTGGGACCAACAAGGGCACTTGATCCACAGGGCTGCACTGAGAGGGGATGGAGAGGAGAGACTGAGGACCGTCTGCTGAGCATCTACTATACTATGCTATGGGTACCACGCTAGGTGTTTTACAGGTGGTAGAATTTAATCTTTGCAGTAACACTTCATCTTTACAGACGAAGAAACCAAGACTCAGGGAGGCTAAGCAACTTGTCTAAGCCCACGTGGGTGGTAGTGGTGGACAGAGACAGGATTAAGGTCCAGATCTATTTATCTCCAATGTTTTTGCTTTCTCCACTAGGTAACCCCAACCCCTTCTAGAACACTTTTCATTCTTGCCCCCCAAATAAAGCCAAAACGAATGATTCTGTCTTTGTGAGGAAGGAAGAGGTGAGATTAGCAAGCCCTTCAGGGTCAGGGCAGGGAGGTGAGGCCATTTGGGAAGGATTCAGAAGCAGAGTTAACATTAGTTGGGAGGGAATTATGTACCAAGCACCGACCAGGCACTTTTTACACTTCATGTGATTTCATCCCAATAACCCTAAGAGGCAATCATTTTACATATATAAGGAAACTGAGGCTTAGGTAAGTTAACATACCCAAAGGTACAGTGCTAAAAAGAGTGAAAGTGAAGCTGGGATTTGAACTTGGCCAGTCAGGACTCGAAGCCTGTGCTCTTTTCACTGCTTTCCGATGCAAGCATGTGCTCCCCTTTCTTCTTCCCATAAATGACAAAAACTAAAGTTGGGGAGACACTGCCTACTAAGAGATCTGCCTAGTTATTACCTAGCAGGTAAACTGAAGGGAGCCTCCAACCCAGAGGAAAGAAAACCGTTATCTCAACCAAGGAACTGAACAGACAAAAAGAGAGAGGCTTGCAATGTATACTTAAAACTGCTGTTACCCTCTGAACCCATTCCTGCGTCTAGTTGACGTTCTGATAGGCCATGTCAGTGAGGCTCATCACCAGTGGGGCAGATCCCACTAGATAGGCTTGGCAGTGCCACATGACCCAATCCAGTCCCAACAGCAACACAGCGAGGGACGCCAGAGAGTTATCATAAAATGACGCCGGTCCTGGAGATCCAGTCCTTTTTGCTGAGGTGGCTCAGACTTAGGTGAAAATGTCAGCAAACGGCTCTCCACATTAGGATAATTCACGACACTGACAGCTCGCGCGAGTCATTAAACAAACACACTTCTATCTATACCAGATCCACCACTTTCGTCTCCAAGTTGAGCAAAAAGTCAAAGCTGCTCTCTTTAAGGAAGAAGAAGAACCCTTCAGAACCTGTGATGAAACACACCAGTAGCAGCTTCTGAGCGCTTGATTCCACCCACATCTGGCTCTGTTTGGGAGCTAAATTCAGCAGAAGTCTCCAGGGTCAACAAATGACCCCGAATAAAAATAGTCTTGGAAATCTGTCACGGAGCAGGAAAGGAAACAAGACGGCTGGGCGATTCACTCCAAATGGCAGCTCTGAAACCCCAACTCTCATTTTTTTGTCCCAATATGAAGCCAATGTGCAAAACAGGCCCAGAGCAAACTGTCCTTTTCCGAAGGCCTCTAAAAGTGGTTGCCAAAGAATTTCACATGCAAGCCAAAAAGATTTAGTGTGCCATTCACCTCTCCTATGAATCGAACTACAGCTCCTTTGAAGGAGAGCTCTGAACCAATCACAGATTGACACATGCTTGAGGACCACCAGGGTACCTAAGGCTCTGCCCCAGGAAGCAAGAGGGACCTTCTGTCCTATCTAATTTTCCAAATGATCAAAGAGCTGCAGAAAGAGTACAGAGGTTGTGTGGCGAGGGAGAGAGCGAGGGCAAGCGAGTGCCTGTTCACTGCTTTTCTACGAATTCTGCAGCTCATTGCTCCTGCCCGCCCCCCACACACACTGAAGTTGTATTAAATTAAGTACAATATTTTGAGATGATTGTATGCTTTTTTTAAGTTAAGAATTCCATGGGCTGAAGAACAATCAGCCAACATTTGACGGCTTAGTTCACTCATTTTATTTTTTTATTCTAATTTTTTTAGTTTTTGGCCACGCCGCGTGCCTTGTGGGATCTTAGTTCCTGACCAGGGATCGACCCCAGGCCCGCGGCAGTGAAATCGCGGAGTCCTAACCACTGGACCACCAGGGGAGTCCCAGTTCATTCATTTTAAAATGTATTGAACACACAGCTGCCCAATTCTGGAGCATGATAGAAAATGCAGAAGGGCTAGCGGTGGGTTTGCTTCACAGCCACTCACTTGTGCTTGCCCTTCCAAAGCCATGTATCTAATCTGACATTCATAATTTATACTCTTTTTCTCAGAGGTGGTTCCCCCCTCCCCAACTGTAATGAATTTCAAAGGACCACACAACCTGGATCCACCTCTGGACAGGCTCTCTGGCTTTGGGGAATCTCACAATTTGGTGCGAATGCAGACACGCAGAGAAAACAACATAGCATGATAAATCCTAACAGTTATGATCAAGTGCCCATATATCTTGGGAGCACAGGTGAGGGTATGGTTAACCCTTGCCTTGGAGGTTTGGGAAAGACTTTTCAGAACTGGTCTCGCAGGACAAGGAAGAGTCTGACAGGCAGGGATGAGGGTAGAGAGTAGGGGGAGGACATTCCAGGGCATTCCAGGGAGTGAGAACAGCCGAGGCCAGTGGTTCTCAACTGGGGACAATTTTGCCCCCTCCCCCAGGGGACATTTGGCAACATCTGGAAATATTTTTGGTTGTCGTATGGGAGGGGAGTGGTGCTCCTGGCATCTGGTGGGTAGAGGCCAGGGATGCTGCTAAACATCTGACAACACACAGGGCAGCCCCCCCCCCCGCCCCCCAGCAAAGCATGACCCAGCCCCACTGTCAACAGCACCAAGATTGAGGAAAGCCTGGTCTAAGCAAAGGTACAAAAGGAACATTGTGTTAGGTTAAAGGTGAGAAGTTGCCTGGAGCTTCGGTAAACACAGTGCTTCAAATCACTGCTTTTATGGAACAGAAAAACCGGTAAGAAAAGAGGACAAATTAAATTTCCAAAGAACCAAGACACCAGGCTGAGCAGATGCCTTATTCTCAAAACAAGAACCACCACCAACAAAATTAGAAACTGGAAGCCTAAAGTGGGTTTCCTCGACCTGTGACATGAAAAGCACATGTCTCAGGCCACTGTCCTCAGGAAGAGCAGCCCGCATTCCTCCTTCCTCGAGGACGGCTAAGTGGCGAGTAAGGGCACAGTGAGGACCAGATGTTCCGCGTGGCTGCACCAGGCAGGTCTCTCACTGCGAGACAGGGTGCAGCAGAGCTGATGTGAATTTTGTTAGAACTCAAGTCCAGGAATGGCCCAAGGCACGAGAAAAGGAACCAAAGGCTCTAAAAGGGAAGCGGCTAGGAAGAAAGCAGACCGTGGTGGGGATGCCGAGGTCGGGCCTTCAAGTGGCCATGCGGGGGTTTGGCGGGAACCAGGCCTGACCGCGAAGGCTGGAGGTGCTTGTGCAGGCATCTGACTCCTGGATCGGACGCTTGGAAGTGGAGTGCGGAGCTTACCACCATCACCAAAACCACCGACACCTGTGCCTCCACCGAAAGGAAAAGCAAATAAATAGAACAAATCTCCCTTAGCAAGAGACTCCCGGGGGGAGAGAAGGCGGCCCTCAAGATACCAGCAGTTTCTGGTATAAGCGTAAAATACAAACTGAAACTCCTTCTCAGATACGCTAACTCACACTAATCCACATCATTGAGTCTTGCCTCATCCAGACCCTCAGGCACAGACACATGCCTACATCAATTTTTAAAAATAATAACAGTAAGGGGAAAGTGACATTGATTGTAGCAGATGTCTAAAAATAAAGCTTTTACCCAAGAGAGGAAAAGAAAGCCAGACTAGTAGCAAAATAAGAAGATAATTCTAAATGGAAAATGACACAAAAGCTTAAAAAAAAAAAAGTAACCGAAACATTCCTTTTTTTCTCTCTCTATAAAAAATGTCACAGTGGGTGCTACTGTAGGGAAAATTAAAATTCGGTTTGGATGACACAGACCCCTGAAACTGTAGCTATAAATGCCTAAATGCATGTCACAGACCATAAATGAAGGAAAGAGCCAGATAGACAGCAGGGGACAGGACATTCCAGACGGGAGTGAGAGGAGAAGCCGCAGCTTGGGGAAGGCAGCAATGATGGAGCACGTGCGCACATACCCACTGTGAGATGAAATACACTCAAATTTCGCCTCTATACAACCATAAATATACACCCCGTATGGACCAACCACCCATATTCCGGGAGATGAAAACATTACATGACATAGCAGCACCTGGACCTACAGTGGGTTTGTGGTCACCTTCTGCAGAGGGACACAGATATCCAAGGGTCCACACGAGCCTTATAGGAAGGCTCATACAGCTAAAACACTGGAACAGTCTGGAGGAACAACGGGCTGATGGGAAATTCCAACTATCAGAGAGCGGCCTGCTTTCCACCTGGGTCATCAGGATTTACAGCTGGGGAGGAGGCAAGGACACTGCTACCCTTTACGGCTCCTGGGAACCAACCCCTCCCAACTTATAAATAAACCATGAACAATCACTGAACCCGTGCGCTGAGACTTGCAGCCAGTTCGCAGAGTGGTCGAGTACACACACAGGTGAGACACATACAACATCCGAATCTTGATGGACCTGGTGATTGGGAATAAAGGTAGACCTAGAAACCTGGGCATTAGCCAAGCGTCATACTGATGAGAGCTCGCGATTCCTTCCACAACTCCCCAACACCCACTCCTTCCCCTCCGGACAACTTATTCACGAACACCCAGAGTCAGCTTTTAAGCTCCACTCCTCTGCTTGGCCACTTTATCCACCTGGAACGTTCTCCACCTACACAGATCCTACCCATCCTCTGCAACTCCTCTCAACCCCTCCTCTCCTCCAGATGGTGTTTCTGAGCCACCCTAAGGCATCTCTCCCTCTGCTAAACTTCCAGAACAATTAGGTTGTACAATTACTTGGCAAAGAATCATCTAAGCTCTACAAAGCTTAACTTTTCTGTTGTTTTCCTGACCTATTATTTAAGTGGATAAAAATTTTCACCTTGCTCCCTGTCTTCATAAACATGCCGTGTCTTTGAGAGGTAAGGACACATCTGATGGTTCTTTGGACCCTCCCACCTTACCTCCTAAAGTACCCTGCATAATTAAATTGCAAAATTCTCTCCTGTGCAAAGTTCTCTTCTGAGCTAAGTTAGGCTCACATTAATAATCTTTCTTAAGAGTCAAGCCTCGGGCTTCCCTGGTGGCGCAGTGGTTGAGAGTCCGCCTGCCGCTGCGGGGGACGCGGGTTCGTGCCCCGGTCCGGGGGGATCCCGCATGCCGCGGAGCGGCTGGGTCCGTGAGCCGTGGCCGCTGGGCCTGCGCGTCCGGAGCCTGTGCTCCGCAACGGGAGAGGCCACAGCAGTGGGAGGCCCGAGTACCGCAAAAAAAAAAAAAAAAAAAGAAGAGTCAAGCCTCACAAGACTTTGCAACCAATGATATGTGAAAGCAAAAAAAGAATGTAAGGGCAGAAAAATCTTGGAGATCATTATTTTACAAATTAGGAAACTCAGACGCAAGGACTGGCTCAAAGTCGTTTGTGGTAGGTGGGTGTAGAACTCCGGTCAGTGCCTCTGCTCCTTACTCTGGGACATAATGAAGCCTGGCTAAGAGCAGATGCAGACTATGGGGACTGCAATTTTGAAGATTAAAAAAGTTTTTAAAATTCTTAAAGTTAACAGGAGAGGGCTTCCCTGGTGGCGCAGTGGTTGAGAGTCCGCCTGCCGATGCAGGGGACACGGGTTCGTGCCCCGGTCCCTGGTGGCGCAGTGGTTGAGAGTCCGCCTGCCGATGCAGGGGACACGGGTTCGTGCCCCGGTCCGGGAGGATCCCACATGCCGCGGAGCGGCTGGGCCCGTGAGCCATAGCCGCTGAGCCTGCGCGTCCGGAGCCTGTGCTCCGCAACGGGAGAGGCCACAACAGTGAGAGGCCCGCGTAAAAAAAAAAAGAAAAGTTAACAGGGGAATTCATACTGACAAGTGGGATTAGTTAGGCACCCAAACCGAGGTTAAGATTTTCACTTTTAAATTTATGGAGCGATATTTAAAACCTACAAGAAATGGAGTCAGAACTTCCAGGAAACACCTCCCTCCCCAACTCAGTTATTTTGAAACTCCATTTACTGTAATGTTTTCTTTAAAAAAAAAAGTCAAACTACTTTAAAGCTCTGCTTACATATTACTCTATCAGGAGTGAAATAATCCCATGTAGAAGTCTTTCTAAAACAAACTCGTCCTGGAAGCCCATCTCGGGGCGTTGAGTTGTGACTACATTCTCAAGGATGTCAGTAACACAAGGGTTCCATCCACAACTCCTTGAAAAAACTGAAACCATGAATGCCTTGTCAAATTCAGACAGTTTATCTTGGCACTGGCGAGCAGAGCAGTCTCTTCGATGTCTGGAAACGCGTCTAATTACGTTCAGAGAGTAACTAAAAAATAGCCAGTGTCCCGGAACAGACAGCTCAGGGATCACTCCATAGCGTCCTGAATGACGCGATGGAACCACGCCAGGAAAAACTAAAAAAAGAAGACGAAAGCGAAAAAAGAAAAGAACCAAGTGTGAAACCACGATGAGACCCTAGCCTCTCTCCAAAACAACCCTCCAGTCTTCCCTGAGCCTTGCGGCCGCCACGACTCTCCCGAAAGTTTTCATTTCCCTCTACTCTTGTTTCCATTAGGTCACCCGGCCCGCCCACAGCACTTACCTGGGGCAGCGCACTAGCTGCCTGGCCCCAAGCGCTGCCTCCCCCCGACACCCCCCTCCCCCGACCGGACAGCACCCAAGGACACCCCCTCTCTAGAAGGCGCAGTCCTGGAGCTCGGCACGCCCCTTGCACTCCAGTGCGGCCGCACCCCAGGGC
The DNA here is from genome assembly GCF_011762595.2 of Tursiops truncatus. Lineage (NCBI taxonomy): Eukaryota > Metazoa > Chordata > Mammalia > Artiodactyla > Delphinidae > Tursiops > Tursiops truncatus. The sequence continues at coordinate 18,245,678 of NC_047053.1, forward strand.
GTCCCCTCCCGGGAAAGCTCAACCATCGAGCTCAGAGGACCCCGGACACCCCAATCCGGCCGCACTCCATCCCTCGCGCTCGGTGCACCCCCTACACCCCCAATCCGGCCGCACCGCAAGGGCGCCCCCTCTCGGGAAAGCGCAGGCTCGCAGCATTGCGCACGGCCGCTCCGCCCTCACCTGAGCCGAAGGTTGGCCATGAACTCGGGCATAGAGACGGTGTCCATCAGCACGAAGTCCGCCTTCCCGAACTCCAGGCTCTCCTGCTCCGCCATGGCGCCGGCGCACGGGCTCAGGTGGGCGCGGACGGGTTCAGGTGGGCGCGCTCGGGCGGCGGGGGCGCGCGGCGAGCTCGGGCGGGGCCGGGGCGGGGCGCGGGAAAGGGGGCGCCGCGGCGGCTCGGCGGGACGGAGGCCGACCCGCTGCTCCTCGGCGCGCTCTCGTCCGGCGCGGCTCACCCGGCAGTTTCCGCTTTTCCCGCGGCGGCTGCCCGGCGCTGTGGGGGAAGAGACAACGAGACGGAGACGGCGGCGGTTGGTCCCGCCTCTGGCCTTGTCTGGCCCCGGCCCCGCGGCTGCCCGCCCCACCCGCCCCGGCCCGGCCTCTCCGCCCCGCCCCGCCCCCCCGGCCGAGGAGCCGCCCCCGCGGCGAAGGCCACCACCTCCTCACCTGGGCGGCGCGCACGCGCGGGGCGGCCGGCGGGGGCGCGCTCCGGGCCGGGCGGAGGCGGAGGGGTGGCAGCGCCCTCTGGGGACAGGCGCTGGGAGCTCAGGGGGGCGGTACCGAGGCGTGCGAACGTAGGAGGTGGGTGGAATCAAGTTTCCAGGATTGCCGCCTCCGCCCGGGCTTGGTATATGCCAACAAAGTTACGAAAGTGTCTTGTGGAGCTTCTCGCGTGGATAATTCATTACGATTCTGTCACCCTGCTGCGAAGCCCTCTCCTGCTCTTCTGCTCACATCCTTTCCATCCTTAAAATGATGGTTCACGCTCAGACTGAGAGTAGTAATAATTAACACGTTGGGGGTACCAAAAGTGCCCAGAGCTTTTATAAGGGCCTTAGAGAACTTAAGTAACTTGCGCACGGCTACCTAAGTAGTGGGGAAGCTGGAATTTCATCCAGGTCATTTGACTTATGAGCCCCAGCGTTTAGCCACATGGCACACTGCTTTCCTTCTCCAGTGTTCCGTGATCCATTTTTCTCTTCCACTCACCTGAGCATGTCATCAAACATTACCTTATATTGTTATTAAGTTTTTCATCTATCTATGTATCATCTCCCTGGGATAACTGTAGGCTTCTTGAGCATGGGACCATGTCCTGAACTTCTCCATATCCCCCTTGACACACACCAAGGAGTCTGGTGTAGTGCCTTGCACATGTACATATGAAATGCACAATGGCTCAATGGAATAGAATGGGTTTTAAGTGGTCTCCAATTTATAGATACATTGGTTGATCTTAGAAAATTCTTTTGGAACCGAGACTGCATTTTCTCAGTGAAAATCTATTATAAATGGCTTTCTAAGGCAGCTGCACCTCTTCAGTCGTGTGTTTCTATTAGGACCATCTTCTATTTCAAAACCTACCAGGAAATCTAGAAGCCCCCAAAGACATGGCTGGACTCCTAAACTATGGCTGACTGTGAGATGCGTTAAGCCAGACCTAAGGACCTTGCTCACGTTTGCTTCAGCTTCCAACAACCCACCCTGGCCAAGAGAGAGGGTAAGACAGCTTGATCACCTCCTGCATGAGCACGTCCGCCATGAGAAAGCCACCCCAGTCTCTGTCACAGGCAGAGATGAGTTGCAGTCTGACTACCATTAGCAGCTCTTGTTCTTCAGAAGACACCTCTCTGAATCTCAGTGTCCTCGTTTGTGGAATAAGAACTCCGGTTTAGATACCTTCCAAGGTAGGACCATCCTTTGCTTGGGTCAGTTGTGTGGGTGGGTCAGTGGCTAAGTGGGTGATTGCGTAGAGTATGGTACATTCCTAAAATGTTTGCATTGGTATGTTTTAGTATACAATAAAACTGAGTTTCAAAAAGAAAAGGAAGAAATCTCAAATTCTGTGCAATTTAGAGCAACCAGGGACCACACTCATTGGAAACGATTATTGGAAGATGGAGGTAGGTATATCCCCTGGGTTGTTAGGGCAGAAGCAGTTGTCCAGTGGGTAGGATCTATGGTGGGATGCAGTTGTGGTTTTCACATGGGCAAAGCAAGGAGACTCCTGTGTTAATCAGTGTCTTGTACAGGAGCCCAATGTGTAAAACATATACACAACATATGCAAAGGGTAGTTAATCAATTTAAAGTGCAAATTAGTATAAAATCAGGCATTGAGACCAATGAGGCTCTTTTGCTGAACCCAAATCTGTCCAGTGGGGCTGTAGGAAAATATTAACTATTGGTGTATAAAGAATATATGGAAGCCTTTTTTTTCCAGTCTTCTTGCAACTTTTCTATAAGTTTGAAATTATTTCAAAATATAAAGTTAAAAATCAAATAATCTAAAACTGTTCTAAAATTTTAAAAGGTTTATTTTTAAGAATCACATTGTAATAATTTTTTCCTATTTTGGAAGAAAATCTGAAAAAGAATACACACACACACACACGCACCTGAATCACTTTGCTGTACACCTGAAACTAATACGACATTACAAATCTACTATACTTAAAAGGAAAAAAAAAAAGAGAGAGAGAAAGCAATCATGTAACACTTAGAAATGAAAGTCACATTGGAAGTTTGCAGACATTCCAGAACTGGAAAACCAGCACACACCTTGAAAGCTCTGGTACAGACTATCTATTCACTCTGGTTGTCATACATATGCTAGGAGATTATAAACACTAAAACCAAAAATAATTCTAAAACCAAACATAATTTCAACAATTTCTATTTAAAATATGTTTTTATAATTTAGATGAAAGAATTTCATGTTTACCTTAGTTGTCAAATATGCCCCAGAGAGAGTACAACCTGTTCCATGCCTGAAATTCTCTTCCCTCTTGTCCTGCCTCTCATCCCTGTGGCCTAGCTAATTTCTGCTCATCCCTCTGCTCTCAGCCTCAACATCACTTCCTCCAGGAAGGCTTCCATGATCTCCTAAGTCAGAGTTGGCTAAGTCCCTGCTCTGTGCCCCCACAGCACCCTGGAAGTGTCATCCTCGTTACAGGCTGAATGCACTTTAACAAACCTATTGTCCATCTATCACATTAGAGTGTCAGGGCCATGAGTACTGGAAGCTGTGTCTGTCCTGTTCTTGGATGTAGCTCTGGCCCCTAGTAGCACAGGGCTTAGCGTGTGAAACTCTTAATAGACGCTTGCTTGATGAAGGAATAGGGAATGATCTGTGACTCTATGCGTTATGTAATGTGAGTTTGTAAATCCACCCTTGTTGGTAGATTTTCTGCATTAAAAGCCGTTCATTGTGCAGCGTTTATCTCATTCTCATCTCCTGCCCCTGCAGGCAGGTCTCAGGGCTGTGTTCACTTCTCTCTTGGGGCCAGGCCTGCATGCTACATGTTCACACTGAACAAAAGCTGTTGTCCGAAAAACCCGTCTGCTGTTGACACCAGCTGCAGAGGATCTGTGCTGGGTTCTCCCTAAAAAATCAACTCTGAATTTTCCACAGCAAATATTTGCTCCCATTCTTCTACTTTCCCAGAATGTTTCTGGGCTGCCCCATCCTCACTCTCTTTACCAGGTGCGTTGTATCTGGGAAGATGGCTCAGCCTAAATCCCACAAGACAGAAGCAGGAAGGCCAGGAAGAACATTGTCACAAGGCATATTCAAAGGGCATTTTATAAATTTATTGTATAAGCCCCAATTATTCTAGAGCAGAAGTAGAAAGGCGAATTTATGTTGCAAAATAACTTCATAATGCACTCACAACCATATGGAAATGATATAGAACCCTCTGCCTTAGATATTATCCAAAACATACATCCTCCTCTTTCAGGCCTAAGGTTGGATTTGAACTAAGAATGATACATCAAAGACAGCATATATGTTCTCTATGGTTTCTGAAGCCTACATTTTTTAGAGTAAAAACAGACCCAACAGTTGTCTCCCTGGTGTCACTGATGACTTACCCACCTGTGGACCCCTCCCCCCACCCACCCCCAACTCCTTCACCCCTGCCTTTCACTCTTTAGACATCTCACAGCACAAAGGAAAGGGAATTTTCATAGCAGAGGTCACTGTCATAAAGTAGCCTGAAAGCACAGAAAGTGACTTAAGAAGCTCACCTTCTCACCTCTAGCTATTAAAGACAGAGGGACGGTGGACCAACTGCTCAAGACCTGGTTCCGGGTTCTAGGAATTTCTTGCCCGCTGTGCCTGTGGTTCAGCTGTGCTTACCTGTGACGATGCTGAGTTGGGGACAAGGATCTTCCCTTAGCTCTTTGAAATGGCTGATACTACAGACAGAGCTACTTTTTTTTTTTGGCGGTACGCGGGCCTCTCACTGCTGTGGCCTCTCCCGTTGCGGAGCACAGGCTCCGGACGCGCAGGCTCAGCGGCCATGGCTCACGGGCCCAGCCGCTCCGCGGCATGTGGGATCCTCCCGGACCGGGGCTCGAACCCATGTCCCCTGTATAGGCAGGCGGACTCCCAACCACTGCGCCACCAGGGAAGTCCGACAGAGCTACTTTTAACATAATCAACCTAAGCTCAGAGGAAGTTGGGAGATAGCAGCTGAGGAGGGGGAGGAGGTGGAGGAGGAAGAAGAGAAGGAAAGGGGCTGCAACTGCCAGGGTCTCAGGGCAGCAGGTGGATAGTAACAGGACACTGGTTTCCAATTCTTAGGTTTCATTTCCCTTGATGAAAACACGGGAACTTTCTCTCCCAGGACAAATGTCTTAAGCACACATGCAAAACAGTTTGCACATGGACTCCCCTGATCCAGGCCCAGAATGACCTGTCTGTGGATCCCAAGTTAAGAACCCCTGGGCGGAAACTAACACACCATTGTAAAGCAACTATACTCCAAAAAAGATGTTAAAAAAAAAAAACAAAAGAACCCCTGGGAATTCCCTGGTGGACCAGTGGTTAGGACTTGGTGCTTTCACTGCTGTGGCCCAGATTTGATCCCTGGTCTGGGAATTAAGATCCCGCAAGCTGCGAGGTGCAGCGAAAAAATACATTAAAATAAAAGAACCCCTGAGCTAAGAGGGGGATCACACCACAGGTCCTAATCATTGGGGAATGGAGAAGAACTTCAGCAAGCCATCACTGTCAGTATCCCGTGAGTCACCAGAAAAGGGCCGTCCCAAGAGCACGTCCCCCGGAGCTGGCACTGGAGCCACATTGTTTAAGGCCTCAGGAAAGACAGGGTCAGATGGTAGGGGAAGAGTGCTTATCGCACTGAGTTGGAGTTGGCTGTCCAGGCAAGTCCCTCGACTCGCTAGGACAGAGGCCATGCCCTACTCATCCTTTTATCTCCAGCCCTCAGTCTGTGCCTGATGCCCCTTAGATACTTCTTGAATCGAGTAGATGAATTAATTAGTGAGTTAATTTATTTGTAAATGGGGATGTGTAGATGTAGGGTTATATTTCAGGGAGCATGTGGCATTTCTCTGTGCCCTATGCCAGAAAATCAATAACTCAAGCTATTCTGGCCATTGGAAGGGGTCCTAGAGCTAGAAAATTTGGGAGTGTGATAGGATCCCATGAGAGGGAAAACACATCCACAATCAGTTCATGGATTGAATCTTGCATCTTAAGGCAGGATGTCTCAAATTTTAAGGTGTATAAGAATCACTTGGGATCTTGTTAGAAATGCAGTCTCAGGTCCCACCTGAGTAGATCTTAACTCACTGAATTGCAATCTGCATTTTAGCAGGATCCCCTAGTGATGCTGTTGCAGCCAGACTGTAGACCAGACCTTGAGTAGCAGGATTCTAAGGAATCCTAATGGCCATGTAATCAAACATATGTACCCCTTTACAGATGGGGAAAGTGGGCCCCAGGAAGAGCTTCTGACTTTGACTAGGTTGGTAGAGCTGAGACCAGACCTTACAACTTCCGATTTGGGTAGTGGATTGCTTCCACTATCCAACATGAATACTCACTTGTAAGACGGTGCGTGTGTGTGTGTGTGTGTGTGTGTGTGTGTGTAGTAAAGAAAAGGGAGAGCAGCAGCCTAGATCTCCCCTGGGTAACCCCAGGACCTCCCTACCCCATTTCTAAGTGGGAGGCTGATGTCCTCCTTTTCCCCATTCCCCTTGTTCTCTTCTAAAAGCTTGGAGTAGAGGCTAGAGAAAATATTGCTGGGGTCAGGAAAAGTCCAATTCCTTTCTTCCCTCCACCTGACAGAATAGCAAGTAGTTAGTACAGATAACATCCACCATTAATATTTGATTAGTATCCAGAGAACTGACATTGCAGGAAGAGTGTGACATCATACTCAAGGTGACATCTTCTAATCTGCCTCCTAGACCCCATCTCCTCCTGCCATTCATGAGAAGCTTCTCAACTGGTGAGCTGCGGCTGTATTCATCTCCTAGAGTTAAGATCATGAAATAAGATGATGTTAAAGTGCACAGTGTGACCCTCTGACTTTATCCAGTCAACTGGATTCATTCTTCAGACTACCTAGAGGTAGAATACGATGAGCAGTACTTCTATCCAAATTCTGACAACCTGAACTCTAAAGAAATGACACAGGGAAAATTTTTAATGATTTAAAAGTAGAATGCATAAAACCCAGGAGACCTCAGAGGCCATGTGATCAAGTATCCCACCCAATGCCTGAATCCCCTCCACCATATGCTATTGAATACAATGCCTGGATCTACCAGGCATTTGACTCATTAGGCCTCCTCCATGCCATGCCGGTGTCTCCACACAAAAGCGGGCTCAACACCCTTTCGCTCCGTCTTACTCCTGAATCACTGCACAAACTCACTCCGTGCCCTGTACGTCAGCCAGCTCCCAACACTCCCATCCTCTGCCCCTGTTACTCATAATATGTATGAACCTGGTTTGCCCTTTGCATCTTCTGTTCCACCAAGAGAGGACCAGACTGAAGTGAATTGTAACCAAGGAGAGGAGCCGGGGTCATAGCCAGTTAAGGAAGGGCCTCCTGTTTTTCTTGAGCTGACCTGCCTTTTAGAGTTTCTATCCATAGAACCCTAACACTATTTTCTCTGATCTCTTTGAGCTCTGCCTTCTCAACGTTAAGTTCTGTGTCTGACTGCTATCTATTTAGCCCCTCTGTACAGAATAGCCCTTCAGTTCAGAGTAGCATTTTTCCCATACTCAAGAGGCGGAGGTAGTACAGTGGTACCCAAACTTTAGATACCTGTACCGGTGGTGTAGGTTAGGGGTTGGGGGGGGTCTTCATTTTAATGAGCAGCCCAAGGGATTCTGCTGCCAGTGGGCAGGGGGCCTAATTTAGAGAAATATTGATGGGAATTTTGATGTCAGACATATTGCAGCTCAATTCCTAGTTCTGCAACTTACTACCTGTGTGACCTTGAACATCTTACGTCATCTTGATAAGCCTCGGTTTCCTCATCTTTGTTAAAGAGATGATAAAACCCATCTCTGAGTGTTAAAACCATGAAATGAGATGACGTCTATAAGGTGCTTCGTATCAGTCAAGGCAGGTAGCAAGCACTCAATGAATATGAGCTAGCATGCCTATTAGCGTAATTTCTTCTTTTGTCTTCAGGATAGGGAAATTATTAGCAGGTAATCATTGATTTCATGTCCTTTTCAGCAGACTGAGATTTCTAATAGATGTTGGTGCGTCTTCTGATCACGTTTTCCTCTGAGTCTTGTGATGCCTATTGGTAATTTATCACCATTTCCATGCATAACCGTGGACCTTACACTTAGCAGGGGATCAAAAGTCGCCGAATATTTTGCATCGAGAGAATGCCATCTGGCTAGGCCCTCTGTGCTACATTCCCATGGCAACACCACATCTGTTCTTCTCACGCTTCCCCCAAATGCTCTCCAGCATCTTGACATTATGGCACTGATTCAGTTCCCTCCTGGCCCGACCCTTCCCACTGCCCGGTTCCAGTGAACAGCGCCATCCCACAATGCCTTGATGATACCTGCCCGTTTTCATTTACTTCTTTGCATTAAAACGTCCAATTCACTTCATCATACAATATATGCTCTAGGCATAGATTATGTTTTAAACGGAGAAATAATGAGAGGAAGCTGGTGAAATGGGCGGAGGAGTTGGAGTGGTGGGCGGGATGTGGTTTTGACAACCAGGTAAGAGGGAATCACTTTTTCCTTTCACAGAAGGGTTCAGTTTAGCTTCCGTGGTGGTGATCAAATGATTAATTCAGAAGAATTGAGCCTACACTATGGATAAGTTACATTCCAAGTTCTCCATCAATGAATGATACACATAGCGACTGCACAGAGCACACATGGGTAATTATAAGGGTCATGGGGCTCTGGTGTTCAGGTCTGGAAGGTGGTAGAGTGTGGGGTTAGAAGCAAAGGCTCAGGGGCTGATTCTGACACTTATGCACTGATGTGACATCAGGCAAGTCACGTCAGCCCTCTGAGACTGTTTCCTCTTCTGTAAAGTTCAAGTACATACATCTTACCTCGTAATATTGCTATGATAATTAAGTGAGATAAAGTATGTTAAGCACCTAGCATGGGGTCCAGGACATAGTTAGGGCTCAATAAATGTAAGCTGATAGTACTTCCTTATTCACCAGTCCCTCCACTGGGACTTCAATACGGCTCATAACCAGGTGGGAGGGGAAAGAGTGTTCCATTCTGGTCCTTTTTATCTTTTGAACCCTGGTTCTCTGGTGTCCTCTTATCTGTTGGTTCATGTCAGGCTGGTCACGTCCTTGTAGCTGAGCTGATATACTAATTGCAGGGAGTTCACGGCCTCTCTATCTACAGTTTCTCAACCTTCAGTCTTGAAGGTACAGTGACTTGCTGGCTTTCCCATCCAAGCTTTGTCTCCTGAGTTCCTAATTGCATTTGAATAACCAGGCACACACTTGCCTTTCAAGAGAGACGTTTCTCTCCCAAGGCAGATAGAAATTCATGGGGCCTAAGCACCACATCTCTGAGGAGCTTCTCCAACCCCAGCCACGAATCTGGTGTCGTTGCTTTAGGAAGGTCTTATAGACCCATGAATCCCAAATCTGGCTGGTCATTAGATTCACCTGGGATGCTTTCGAAAAATACAGCTTCCAGGATCCCACTTCTGGTCCTTTTGAATTGAAATTTTCATGGCTAAGAACCATTGTCAGAAGAACACCTGGTGTTAGGCACATACAAAGAATAACTTCTGAAATGAGCATTACCTGGTAAACGGATGGCTGTTAACATCAAACGGATGCTCCCTTTCACCTGGGATAAGAGCCAAAGAACACATGCGTTTCCCACCTCATGCTCCTTCGGGAGGGTAACACAAGCTGGCTTTAGACCCTATGTCTAATATCTCTTGAGGACTCTGAGAGCCTTCATCTCTTGCAAATGCAGTCACTAATGACTGATTTTATTAGGAAAGAGTGTCTTCCAGCACTCCCTATAAAACCTCTTCAGCGCTGCCCTTGCCTACGGCCAGTGCTCTGAGCTAGAAGTGTAAAGACAAGTCTTCCACATGCACTTCATTTGCTTACATGGCCTACGGTTCCCTAAGAAGAAGCCCACAATTTATATCCCAGCCAAAGAGAAGGATGGGTGGGCCAGCTCCACCTCTGGGAAGAAGAGGAGGAAGAAGAAGGAGGCATATTTTAGTTACATGGGGAAAATCCTAAAGCAAGTGAGTTGGGACTCTCTTTATGCAAACTGAGAATGGCCAAGACAGGTATCATGTTAGTGGCCCTGGGTGTGACCTTGACTTCAACTTCTGGTGCAGGAGTCCTTCCTCACACGTTGAGTTCCTGAAAAGTTGGTTGCAAAACAGCTGCTATAAACTGGATCTGTGAATGGCTGCTATCTTCTCCTACTTGCCTTTCTCTCTGTTGGCAGCAACTCTGAACACCTGAGCCCTTGGTGTCTCCCTTTCTTGTATCTGTTGACAGCTAATCTGTTAAGTGATTCTTAATTGCCCTCCCCTTTTCCTGCAGAGAGGGGATTCACCACCTCGTCTGTTCTGTCGCTTTGAAGAGTTGCAAATAGCAGGTTTTCATTAAATGGTCATCTATATTATACTTAGAAATTTCTTTCAGTAGGTAGGCACTCATTCCTTTTTCCTGCCCACCCAACAGCTCACCCCATGGCATACAAATTGTAGAAAACAAAATCAGGAAAGTCTTCCCCTTCAAGAGAAGCTATGGGGAAGACAGGAAGGAGATTCTCTGAAAGATGTGTTAAGGCTTGATTTGGGATATTACTTCTTTTTTTTTTAATTTTTATTTTATATTGGAGTATAGTTGATTTACAGTGTTGTGTTAGTATCAGGTGTACAGCAGAGTGATTCAGTTATACATATACATGTATCTATTCTTTTTCAGAGTGTTGAGTAGAGTTCCCTGTGCTCTACAGCAGGTCCGTGTTGATTATCTATTTTATATACAATAGTGTGCATATGTTAATGGGATTTTATTTCTTCGTGCCCAGGAAGCAAGGCTGAGTGCTCATGTCTGTAATTGTACCGAAGCCCCCTGTATTCCAGTAGTATCGTTTGGAATCTGTTGTTTATTCTGGGAGAAGAAGGAAAAATGGGATTAAGGAATGACAGGAGAAGGAGAGAAGGTGTGTGATTCAGAACAGGGTTCTCAACCACAAGCACTGTTGACAACGGGCTCTGGGCAGTTCTTTGCGTGGGACGCTGTCCTGTGCATTGTGGGGTGTTGAGCAGAGTCCCTGGCCTCTGCCCACTAAATACCAGTAGCGCCCTCCCTCCCAGTGTGACCACCAAAAGTGTCCACAAATAATGCCCAGTGTCCCTCGGAGGGCAAAATCAGCCCCCCGTTGTGAGCTCCTGCAGGAGATCCTACATTTGGCTGGAAAGCCCTTCGGTGGGAGTACTTGAACTAAGAATTCTTCTGAGCATTAGTTTTTCCTTGGCCTGTCCTTAACCTTGTGGGTCTAGCAGGCCGCCCTGCTTCTTCAAGCCTCCAAAGGGTCAGGTCCGTGACCTTGGGTCAGCCTTTCAGGGCGCTGCGAGGATAAAACCAGAGGTCGGTTGGATAAACATATTGAGTGCCTAAGTGCCAGCCAGACCTGCTGCGGGAGCTCAGATGAAAACGATGAGGGCTCTGTTGTAGAGGGGCTCACGGTCCTGCTGTGTGTGTGTGTGTGTGTGTGTGTGTGTGTGTGTGTGTGTGTGTGTGTGTGTGTGTTGGGGGGCGCATTGAGCAAATACCTGTAAATTATGAAAACCACGAGGAATGTTTAGAATCCCACCTCAAACCTTTCCTTTCAAGAAACTGAGGCCCAGTGTGGGTCTATGACTTGCTAACATGATGTCTCGTGCTAGTTAGGATTAGAGCCCAGGAGGGGTGATTCTCAGGGCAGCGTTCTTTGGACTGTTTCTGCTGCCTCTCTAACTTCAGACGAGGACACTAATGACATAGGCAGTGTGTGACACAGGCTCTGAGAACAAAAAGTGCTCTGGTCCTCAGTGGGGGGATTGTGTGGAATGCAGATAAGCCAGAGGTGCCACTTGGGGAAGAACCTTAAAGGATGGATGGGATTTGAAAGGTGGAGCTGGGTGCAGGCATGGGAGGTAGAGGTGACAGATACACAGTGGCATGGGGACCAGAAAACATAGGGACACACCTGAGGAAGAGCAAGTATTCCCAGCTTGGCTGGAGATCCTGTTGGCACAAGGCAGTAAGGCAGGAAATTAGAAAGTGTTAAATGCTCACTAATATGAATATAGAGTGTGAAAGTATACTGGAAGCTAAAACTATATTTTCCATCTTCAGAAGGTGCCGGATGTTAACTCTGCTTCTATTAGGAAAAACCATGGCGCAAAAGTTGAAGTGACCAGAGTTAGTTTGTATTATCCAAAGGTTATCTTTCTCACATACCTACAAATTCCCTTCCCTCCCTCTTCCTCAGAGAGAGCTGACAGGTACAGTGGCCTAGTTTCCTTCATCACATCTCTACTGTTGTCCCTTTGGGTGGGTCGTACGTTTCCACGGACACATGAATCCACAGAAGCCATGGGTACTCGGGTACTGGGTTGGACCATACGTTCCTGACTATGGGAGCCTTCACTTCTCTGTCTCACCCTTATGCTGTTTCTGTCCCAGACCCACCCAGACTTCAGTGGGTGCTCCTGGATCTTGGATGCACTGGGAGCTCTGGAGGATTGGTGGCTGGAACAGGTTAGCCTGGAAGCGGTTAGACTGTCCCTCTACAACCACAGAAGAACCGTCACCAGCAGAGAGATCCTTGAGGCAGTCAAGCAGAGATGCTCTCGGAAGAGCTTGGGAATAAATGAAGTGAATCTGAATGGCCCTGTTGTTGAAATGATTACACTTGTCAAACAAAATTGGGTCCGTTGGAGGACTGAGCTGGAAGATGAAGTATCTGAGAAGAACCTGCTGCAGTGGTGGTCTCGGTGTGACACACCTGGTCTCTGGGTCTTGCATTTTTAGCCTCCGACTTAATTTGTGAAACTAGATAAATAAATAAAGGAAAGGCACTTTCTCTTGTGTGTGATGCTTGCTTATGGTTTTTAACGTTTTTTCTTAAGCGCGCATCTGCCCTGTTTTGAGCTTACCTATTGTATTTTTGGGCACAATTCAACATGTCACACTGTGGACTTACCATCGCTCCCCCCACTCCAGCCCCAAGGTAGGGGATGCTGCACTGATATGAACTGAGGATTTCTTTTCTTAATTTAAGCACCCCTACCTTTACTTATGGAAACTAAAAAATAAAGGGAAAAGGGGTCTGTTTGCTCTTTGAGTATAACACCCATGACGTTGTTTATCTATATAGCACCTAGCATAATAGCATGTATGTAATAAGTGTCAGTCATGTAAAAGCTGGTCCCAACCATGGAAAAACCAATTATAATAGTAGTATAAAATACAATAATTTAGGAGCAGAAAGAATAAATGGGCTGATATATTTTATTTATTTTTATTTTAATTTTATTTTTTTACATCTTTATTGGAGTATAATTGCTTTACAATGGTGTGTTAGTTTCTGCTTTATAACAAAGTGAATCAGTTATACATATACATATGTTCCCATATCTCTTCCCTCTTGCGTCTGGGCTGATATATTTTAGACATTGTGGTCTGGGAAAGCCTGGGTATGTGACATGAAGGAAAAGAAGGGGGGAAGGATTTGGGGCTGAGGGAACAGCATAAGCAAAGGTCCTGAGGCCAGCAGGAAAGCTTTCAGCTTGTTAGAGAAACTAAATGAAAGTCAGGGCAGCTGGGTTCTAGTAAGCAAGAAAGAAGTACATTAGGAGATGAGGTTGGAGAAGAAGCCCGAGTCACGCAGGGTTGGTTTGTTATTCCAAGGGCAGTGTGAAGCTGCTGAAGGATTTTAACTAGGGAATTGACATCTTGTTTAGGTTTCTGTTGTTTTTAGTTGAGGTTTACCACACAGTAAGGTGTATAAATCTTAAGCATACCTCAAAGTTTTACATATGTATGTTTATATATACTCAGAATAAGATACAGCACCTTTCCTTCACTGTTGCTGCCGTGTGAAGAATAGATTCAGGAGAATGTGGAAATGGGAAGATTTGTTCGAAATGTTTTGCATGAGTTTAGTGGAGGGATGATGGTGGGCTGCTTGACGGTAGGTAGCAATGAAAAGAAGTGAGGAGATTTGAAATAGAATTTGAGATCAAATCAATAGAAGTTGCTAATGGAATGGATACGAGGAGTGAAGGAAAAAGTGATGGTTCCTAAGTTTAGGGCTTGAGCAGTGTGGTGGACAGTGGGGCTGGTTATAGAAATGAACAAGGCTCTAGGAAGGAGGACAGGTGTTTTGGGAGAGGTGTAAATTGAGATTTGCATTCCGGACAGGTTAAGTCTTAAATACCTGTGAAACATGCAAATGGAGATGTCAAATAGGGAGGAAGGACCAAAGATACAAATTTGGGAATCAGCATAAAATAGCAACATATACATCAGCAGGAACGGGTGTGATTACCTAGGAAGATGGGATAAAAAGGAGAAGAGAAGACAATTCGGACCAAGACCAAAGAAATTCTAATATTTAGATTCAGGTAGTGGAGAAAAGACAAAGGAAACAAAGGGCGGGAAATGTGAGAAATCAGGAGAGGGTAGTGTCGTGGAAGCCAGGAGAGGAGAAAGGGGTCCAGTCCACTGTGCACAGTCCTGGGGAGAGTGTTAAAAGGAGATGCTCGTGTCTGTTGCACTTGGTGACGAGGGGATCATGGTGACATTGAGAAATCTGCCCACTGGAGCAGGGTGGGTACCAGCCAGATTTGAGCAGGTTGAAGAGCGAACGGGAGCTAGTCAGTGGAGACAGCTTTTCTGATGGTGTTGAGACAAAGGGAGAAATTTAGCACTGAAAGGGAACAGAGACTTGGACTGGTAATCGGAGAGTCACTGGGTACAGAGATTTTGAAGATGATAGGTACTAGAACGCCATTGTTTGCTCATGGAATTCTCCAGCATAGAGGGAGATTCAGAAGAACGTAGAGAAAGGCAAAGGGCCAGGGACCTTGAGAGGGTGATGGTGGGGATGGGATTCAGAGTAGAAATGAAAGAGGAGAAAATGTGTACAAATATGGGAAGTTTAGAGATTTGGTATGAAAAAAATGAGGAAATTAGTACTTTTTTTTTTTTGAGTGAAACAAGTGAAAGTGGAGGAGGGACATATCTTCTCTTGCAGATAAGATACGAAGTTGTTGTCTAACGGACTAAGAGTGTGAAGCTTGGACATCTGTGGACAAATGGCTCCCCAGGACTGAGCACCTGCTTAAGGTCTGTGGTCACGAATTGAAAGCAAAGCCAGTCTTGCCGTGTAACTTTCTGCACCACGTGTATCTGCTCCAGTGCCTGGCTGCAGAATGCAGTGTGGGTTCTGCAGAGTGAACTAAGGAGAGAGGAGCGAGGGAGCTACTGCATCATGCACCGTCCAATCCAGGCCAGCCAGGATGTGGCGGGGAGGAGTGGGAAGAAAGGGGCAAGAACCTCATGGGATTCACAGAAGGCACGGAAGATGTCAGGCCTGTAAACTGAATCTCAGAGAAGGAATTGTCTCTCTCCAGCACGGTTGCGTGTCAGCTAACCCATGAGGGCTCTTGCCTAAGAAGCAGGGGTGACACCCAGTGACCACTCCTTGAAGTGCACCTTCTTGGTTTTATATTGTCAGCAGACCCCAAAGCCAGCTTGTATGCAGTGATCAGGGGGCGTTCTGCTCCACTTGGGAGGCACTCAAGCCCTCCCCGATTCTCTCCATAGTTGGACCACTGGCCCTCCGCTCTCTAAGGAGGTAGAGATGCTGCTGCCCAGGTGGGTAACTAGACGTGGACAATCGAGGCATTGAAGGCAGCCTGGGGGCTATAAGCCCAGACATGGGCTTCCCTGCTAGGTTTCTGCCGTCCTGGGGACCCAGAACAAGCATCTTAGGACGGCTTTGGGAATGCCTAAACCCTTAGGGTTTAGACAAATGCCAGGTAGTGACACAAACCTCTTCCAGCCCATGGTTGTCCTGGGGAATTGTCAACCCAGCTGACTCAAGAGCTGAGAGGGTCCTAATGACTCAAACTCCCCTGAGATTCTCCTTCCCCAAGCACTGGGGTCTGACTTAGTCTAGAGGGAAACACAGTTTCTCCCCAAATCCCGTCACCCATCACAGGTACCAGCTTGACTTCTGGGCTAAGGATTTGTTGCACCTCAGTTAGGAGCTGTTCTGTACTCTTGGCAAAAACACTTAAAATTGTCAAAACGCTTTTTTTTGGAAAGACGTCTAAAGACAGATTTCACAGCCTTCCTCTCTTGCTCTAGTATTTTATTACCCCTCTATTATTTTTAAAACTTATTTTCTATTGAGCTAACATTGGTTTATAACATGGTGTCAGTTTCACAGGTACAACATTATATGTTTGTTTCTGTATACACTGCAGTGTCTCACCAGCCATCACCGTACAGTTGCTCCTCTTTAACCATTTCATCCTCCCCCCACCCCTGCCTCTTCCCCTCTGATAACCACTACTCTGTTCTCTGTATGTATGTGTTTGTTCTGTCTGGTTGGTTTATTTTATCTTTTGTTTATGTTTTTGTTGTTGGTTTTTGTATTCCACATATGAGTGAAATCATACGATATTTCTCTCTGTCTGACTTACTTCCCTTAACATAATACCCTCTAGGTCCATCCATGTTGTTGCAAGCGGCGAGATCTCATCTTTTTTATGGCTGAGTAGTATTCCATTGTATATATATTCCACATCTTCCTTATCCATTCATCCACTGATGGACACTTAGGTGGTTCTCATATCTTGGCTATTATAAATAATGCTGCAATGAACATAGGAGTGCTTGTATCTTTTCAAATTAGTTTTTGTATTCACAGGAAATACAAAGAGGGCCAAGGTAGCACACCTAACTCCCTGTGCAATGACCTAAGTTATCGATACTTTTATTATTCTGTCTAATTACCTTTCACTAAGACCTGCTGTTTATCTTTCACTTTAAGAGGTTAGCCAATCCGGTTTTAAGTCCAGGCACAAGGGGGTGAAATGAGGATGTGTCGCTGAGGCATGAACCGTGGAGTGGGGCAGGTTGAGGAAGATGGTTTCCAAGGTGGTCAAGAAATTGAGATGGAGGAAGACTGTCTGACTCACCTCTAACCCTCTTCCCCATCTCTTATCTCACAGTCGCCAGCTTGATCCTGACTTTGAAATTAGGGGCCGCCTGGTGTAGGTGCAAGAGTCTGCCCTGAACTTGCAGTCAGGTAGTCACTTGCCCATGTCTGTTTCCACATCCGTAAAATAGTGGTGGGAATGCCCCCTGCACCCAGTTGTGGTAAAAGTCAAGTAACGTACGTGAAAGTGTTTCTTATACTGACACAGTATTATTTCCCTTGCTCCTCCCCCACCCCCCGAAACCCCCCACCCAGTCCCCGCTCCATTGCCCACGTGCACATGCCCTAATGTCCCTTGGGGGAATCTGTATTAATGGTCTCTGTGTCCACCGGTCCAGTTGCCTTGACGTAGAGGAAATGCAAATCTGGCCTTTGTTCCCAGTGGGGGTCCTGGCCCAGCCCTGCCCTCCTCCAGCCTTCTCCTTTCTCACTGCTTTCTGGTTCTGCTCCCCCGCTGCTGCCAGCCCCAGCCCTTCTGAGAGTTTGCTGGCTTTTGCTCCTGCAAGGCAGACTGGCTTCACTGTGGTCTGTCCACGCCCATAGCTCAGAGGAGGCCTGACGTGTGTGTACACAAACCCCTCCCTGCTGGCCTGTCTCCTTGGAAAGCTGTTCACTAGCCCATAAAAGGGCCGGAACACTTCAAACAAGTATTAACTCTGAATCAAATCAGGGATTAAAACTGCGACTCAAATTCAGATCAACGTTCCTTTCTTTCCAGTGCCTGCTGCCTTATCCTCTCTGAGTGCTTCCCATGGGCTTAACCCTCCTGCCTTAAACCTCCCCCTGGCGGCCACACCCCAGGGGGCTTCCGAGTGCTGGGAATGGGTCTAGGGTTCCTATCCCCACTGTAGAATGACAGTGACAATAGTTAAGCTTTATGTTCATTCCTTCCACAAGTGTTTATTGAGCACCTACTAAATGCCAGGCATTGTTCTAGGAACTGGAGGTCAGCAGAGTAAAGTATAAGACAGTCAAGTCCCTGCTCTCGTGGAACTTACATTCTGAAAGGGGAGAAACAATAAACAAATATTTAGTGCACTGTCCACTAGCAAAAGTGCCATTCAAAAAACCACATCAGGCCAGGGGAGTGTGGACAATGGGAGATGCTCCTTCAGATGGGGGCATCAGGGAAGACTTCTCGGTAGAGGTGACTCTCGAGCAGCCACCTGACCAAAGGGAGGGAGGGAGCCATGGGAACAACAGCAGCAAGGAGTCCAGGAATATAGGGAATTTTAAAGACCTATTTAACCAGCACGTAGATCGAGAGACGGAAACGAAGCGTGGATCCTGCCCTCCTGATGGCAACCTGTGCCCTGACTTTTGAGCAAAGCCCAGCCAGGATGTAGGGTGAGCTGGGCACGTTTGAGGAATGTCAAAGAGGCCCCATTTTTTTGTATGTCATACTGTGATGAACACTTTTTTAAAAAACTGTGATACAATATACATGACATAAACTTGACCACTTTAACCCTTTTTAAGTGTATGGTAGCGGCATTAAGCACACTGTCACTGTTGGGCAACCGTTAGCACTACTCCTCTCCAGCACGTTTCATCTTCCCAAATGGAAACTCTGTACCCATTAAACAACAACTTCCCATTCCTTTCTCCCTCCAGCCCCTGGTAGCCACCATTCGACTTTCTCTGTGATGAGCATTTTAAATGCATCATCTCATTTAATCCTCAAAACAACTGGAGGCCGTAGGTTTTGCTGTCACGCCCATTCTCCAGATGGGGACACTTGGAGGAAACTGTCCAAGGTCACACAGCTTCCAAGCAGAGGAGGCAGACCTCAGACCGCAGTTTCCCTGGCTCAGCTCCCGCTCTTAACCGCCTACCTGGCGAGGGTGAAGGATGCCGTTCTGCTGTCCCTCTGATGGCCTGGAGATGGGTCGGGAGGGTTTAGTGAGGATTACAGGCCACGTGAGATGCTTTTCTTGCTGGGGCAGGAGGGGGTTTTGGTCCTGCCTGTCTGGAAGGAAGGGGCTGCTGCCAAGAGCTACGGGTTGGGGGCTGGGGGGAAGGTAGGTGATCGATATCTGTCTACCTCACTCCTTTCCCACCTGGGTCTTCGGAGCTGCCTTTCAGGGGATGCTCAGCTGCCCTGAGTGGATGAGCACGAGCGTCTTAGGTGCCTGGCATCCAGCCTGCCAAGGAGCACTGTCCCCATCTGTTATTACTAGGACATAACACAGCATTAGGTGCTGCAAAAGGAATCACCCAGGAAGATCAAATGACACAGATACAACTCTGCAGCTGGCATCAGAAGGAAAAGACAAAACAAAGTGAAAGGGTATCACAATGGGACAGGCTCGCTTCCAGGACCAGAAGTGTATTTTTGAGGATGGGGTGCACACAGAGTTGGGATAGAGCGGCTCTAGCTACTGTAGCTGTTGCTGGGGCCACGGCAACCTGCTGTGTTCTGATACCCAGGTCACTGGAAGAGCTGGTAGTTTCCTGGTTTGAGTGGTCTGGGCTTTGATGCCAGGGAGTCCTGAGTTCCATTCCTGCTCTACCACTTACAAGCTGAAAGAGCTTGGGGAAGTCGCCTTACCCCTCCGAGTCTATTTCCTTCCTTGCAAACATAATCATACCATCTATTCAGGGTTGGTGCGAGGATCAATGAGATAAAGTATGTAGGATGCCTAAACAGTGTCTGGTACATAGTTGGTGCTCAATAAACGTTCACTCCTTGCCTGGGTGGAGCACGAGCTTGCACCCACGGGCCAGGAACCAAGCCTCACCACGGTCAGCCCCACTGCCCACCTGCTGGCTTCTCCTTGCTACCCATTGAGTTCAGTCCTTGATTTGGGAACTCTTGCTACACCATTTGATGTTCAGATTAAGTGGGGAGAGGCCGTATTTAGGAGTATTGGAATTGTGGGGAGCAGCCTGGCAACCCTCCCTCTTATCTTTTGTTGGGGGGACTCCCTTGCATGCAGAGATATTGGAAGGCAGGATACTGCCTGTGCCTCACCCCCTACGGCGCAAGCCGAGGTCCTACCCAGGACTTTGAATCCGGAATGAAGGTAAAGCTGAAGGGCGGGTCACAATCGTTTCAGGGCAGTGGCACCCAGCCCTTGGAGCCCCTGTGGTGCCTGCCCATGTCCTAATCCAGGTCTTCAGTCTCCTGCTGATTCTGTGAACACCCCAGGTGCTTTCAACAAGATCCCTTTCCACGTGGGACAAGCAACCAATTTCTATTGCTCGCAAGTAAGAACACTGAGTACTCACAAGTTCTTTTCAGGTCAATCTGGGGGGACTTCAAGGGGCATTGGGATGGCAGGAGTTACTAGAATGATGGGACACAGCTGACTAGGAAAGGCACTGGCTCAACCTTAGTGCCACCCTGTCCTCCCTACAGCTGGGTAGTGGGTGGTTAATTGGGGCATTTGCACTGTCAGCTCCAGGCAGCAGCTGAGATTTTTCTTCCCTTTGGTTGTTTTTGTTTGTGTTGGTAAGTCTTTTCCACTTACAACCCCCCGCCAAGGTTAAGGCTTTTTTTAATATCTCTCCCACAGAGTCACAGGTGTCTAAACCACCCAAGACAAAAATAGCACTCCATTCTTCTCACAGTATCCCCAAGACATGGAGACCTACTGTCCCCAGTCACCCATTCTGATGTTTGCTGCCTTGCCGTCAGCCCATTTTCCTTACACGGATTGTAACTTCTCCATGAAAGCCCTTTGGGGGGTAATAAAATCATTGCTCAACCTTCTCGTCCCTGAGTGCCAATGGTGGGTAACCTCAGCTCCCACAGGGCCAGGCCCTTAAACGAACGCGAAGTGTGAGGGTATGAGCATACAGTGTATGTTGCACCCAGCAGGAAAGGGGGTAGGCCGGAAAAACAGGCCTGGAAATTCAGCCACCCCTCTCTTACTGACGGTTGCACCCAACGGAATATGGGCTGCATTTTGAGAGAGCTTATGCATTTTCCAAAGAAGCTAGAAATCTAGAGGTATAAGTAAAATTCCTGATTTTTTAAAATGTTGGCAACTAATTTGAGTTTTTAAAAACTGTAAGCCAAAACAATACCTCTGTGGGCTGGATGTGGCCTAGGGGCTACAAGATTGCAGAGCCTACATTAAGTGCCTGGGACCTGGTCTGCATCCTTCGGTACTTATGACCAGTACTGACCTGAGACTGGTTACCCGGGCCCCAGGCTTTAGTTGGTCCTGCTCTGGTCCTGTCTCTTCCTCACAGGGCTAGGAGTTCGAGCCAAGGGAGAATGACCATGATCCTTCTAGACCATGCTCCTGGTACTCTGGACACTGGAAATCCCCGCTCAAACGGCCCCCAGCCTGCTTCCAGGGGCTGTGTGGACCCCCATCCTTCCAAGGCAGCTGGCACCGCCGGTCGTGGGCATCTTCAGGCCTGAGGGATGGCTCATTGCAGGGTGGAGGCTGTGTCCCTATGAATGCACTGTGAGTCCCCCTTTGGTATGGGATGGAGTAGGGTTTGAACGGAAGGGGCAGGGCTGCCAACCAGGGTCCTGCATTCGTACTCTTGTCCCTGGCCAGGCAGTTGGTAGGGGTGGGCCTGCTTGTCACTGCCCAGCGTGGCTCACTGATTACCATTGACCCTGGGCCCAGCATTGCGTGCATCGTGGCATTTAACTAACTCAGGGTGCTTACAAGCCGTAGTCCCTTTCACAGAGGAAGAAACCAAGGTGCCGAGGAGTGAAATAAGTTGCCCACAAGCTAGTGAGTGGCAGAGCCAGGATTTGAACCAGACAGCAGGTAGCACAGCAGACTCGCTCCCGGTCCAGCCACCCTGTGGAGACGCCTGGCGCTCCCCACCCCCACTGGACGGCCAGACCCTCCGCGTCCCCCTCCCCCTCCCCCCCTCACGGCCCGGCCTCCGCGGGGGCGCGGGAACCGCCTGTCGGGTCGCTGAGCCACAGCCTCACAGCTGCCCGGGCCTTCCGCGGCCCCAACCCCCGGCCGGCCCGGGGGCCTGGCGGTGACGGCGGCGCCTGGTAGCGGGGGATTTGGATGCTCGGCCGGCGGCTCCCCCCGCCCGCACCACCTCCGGGGGTTTGGCCGCCGGGACTTATCTCGTTGCCTTCCCGGCATGCCCCGCTCGCAGACGGCCGCCAGTCCCGCGCCCGGACTTTGCCATCGCGGGGGGCCCGGCCGCGGGAGCGCCCCCGCCTGCGTCCCGGAGCCGCAGCCTCAGGTGGGTGAGCCCGGCGCGCCGCGGAGCTGGGGACCGGGGCTCCCCGCGGGCCGCCCCCCGCCAGCCCCTTTGGAGCCGGGTGCGCGGGGCGGGCGGGGGTGCGGGAGAGGAGGGGGAGGGGAGCCCGGCGCCCGCGAGGGGGAAAGGCGGAGCTGCGCGCCCCGGAGCCATCGAGCCCCGCGTGGCGCGAGCCGGGGCGCGTGGGGGTCCCTCCCTAGGTCCTGGGTATGGCGTGGGTGTTCTGGGTGGCCGCGCAGGGGAAAGGAGGGGGGTCTTGAGTCTGTTTTATCCTTGCGGATTTAGAACCCGCTAGAGGGAAACAGAAAAACTCATCCTGAAACTCACAGAGGAGAATACACAAAGAAAAAAGAAAACACACGAAGAAACACTCGTACAGACCGATCACGGAGGGAGACAGCAACAACTCACAGAAAAGCTCCTACACACTCAGGGAAACACACCCGAAACGCACAGGAAGACAGGAAACAAAGCGGGTGGTCTTGGAGACCTGGGGCAGGGGGAGGGGGAGGGGAAGGGAAACACCGAGGAAGCAAGAGAGGAGGGGAGGGGGAAAAGAGAAGGAGGGGTGGAGAGGAAAGCTGAGACAGGGAAAAATGAAGAGAGTGAGAAGTGAGAGAAGGAGGAAAGACAAAGGGCTAAAGGAGGTAGCCCTTTAGGAGGGATAGTATAGAGAAACACATCTAGAGAAATGACGCAGGACCCCTCGGCCCCCCCCCCCCCCCCCCCCGCAAACACAGAGATGCAGAGATGAAAAAGGTAGATCCCAGCCTTCTCACCGTGGGCAAGTGAACATCACGTGGGAGAGCAGCTCTGTGAGTCTTCTGAGAAGGCTTCCTTGGCACTTTGTGCCAGTGAAGTCCCCCTGGAAAACTCCTACTCATCCTTCAAAACCCAGCTCAAGCATCACCTGCCCTGGGAGGAAAGCTTTCCTAGACAGTGGCATGTAAGCACTGGCACTCTGTTTTCTGTGTACTTCTGCATGTGACACAGGCACACGGAGTTGAAATGGTTTGTCTGCCTGTCTGCCTCTCCCCCCAGCTCCACAGGTTTTGGGGCCCATGTCTTACTTATCTCCAATCTCCAGAATCCAGTCCAGTGCTTGGTGCATAGTAAATGAACAATAAATACTTATTGAATGATGATCAGGAGCATTTGGACCCTCCAAGACATAGAACATAGCATTAAATCCAAACAGAGAAGATGTACTGTCCTGGAGTCAGAATTCTAGGTCAAAGCACCCTTTTTTGCAGGTGGAAAAATAAAAGCCCAGAGAGGGGAGAAGACTTGCTCAAAAGGACACAAGTAGGAGACCTGCAATGAAATAACATTGTGAATACATGCTTCCCTGAGATGCCATTGTTCCTCTAGCTTATGAGTTTAAGATAGGTGTGAAAGAAAGACCTAAATGAAAGCAGGCAGTGAATAGGCAACAAACACTTTAATACCAGTTGTAAGTTTCCAACGCTGAAACTCACAATCGAAACTTTCCCCAGAATTTTTAGAATTCTCTTTCCTCCTTAGAAAGGACAAGGGAGCTGAACGTCCATCTCAGTTTGAGTGGATGGCTTTCTGCTTCCTGACTATGTAAACTTGGACAAATTACATAACCTCTCTGGACTTCAGTTTTCTCAACTGTAAAATGGGGATACTGATACCCACCTCATAGGATCGTTAGAAGAGTGAACACATACCAAGTGCCTGGTACAGAGTAGACCCTCAGGAACTACAGTCCCACCCTTCTTAGGTGGGTGTTCTTACATGCGCCTGGGGCAGATGTGAAAACAGTGCTAGTGGCAATGTTTCCTTTTGTTCCAGGTTGAAAAGGCCATCCCCGTTTAATTGGGGAGCAAATGCTTTTAGTAAAGGAAAAGATCAAATTTGGGGCATGGGTCTTGATTCTGTTCAGGCCCTCAGGTCTCTCCAGGTGACTTCGGGGAACCTAGCTGCCCTCCCCGACGGGGAGGACCCCACCACCACACTACTCAGCGTTGCTTCTTTACCAGGCTGCTCCGCCCTTGTGTCTTTCCAGCTTCAGCCCGTGCGGGGGATTGACCGGGACTGAGGGAGCCACCTGGAAGCATGGAGACCGTGGTGATTGTTGCCATAGGTGTGCTGGCCACCATCTTTCTGGCCTCATTTGCAGCCTTGGTGGTGGTTTGCAGGCAGCGCTACTGCCGGCCTCGAGATCTCCTGCAGCGCTATGATTCCAAGTGAGTGGCCCAGGGAGGGGAAGGAGGAGAGAGGGGCTGTGCCCTGGGGCCCCGACAAAAGAAAAAGAAGTTTGGTGCTGGGCAACTGTCGTTCAGCTTTTTACCTCTAAGATGGTACCCAAAGGCTGTCCTTCCCTATAGAGACCTCAGAGCTTAATAATGGTCGTCAAGCTCCCCCACCATCCGGAGCCACCTCGGACTCTGTCTCTGAACATGTTCACCTAGCACAAATCTCTCCCAAACTGGCCACCTCACTTAGCATTTGGACAGGCCAAATCCCTTTCCAGCCAAACTCATAGGAACAGAAATCCAATGCCCACATTCCAGCCACACATCTAAGCAACAGACACTTGGGGCTGCGAAACCCCAGCATAGGATCGCCTCTCTCTCTGCTCGGATTTCTTCACGTGAAACATACTTTTAAGCAAGATGCCGTTTTCAGTTTAGGGATATTTTAACTGATAGATCCCGAGGGACCCTGGCCACTAAACCCTTAGTTTCTCTTACCCCTCTATCTGAATCCTATCAGCATCTCTGTTGAGTGGTTAATAATTAGTCAGTGCCCATTTGTATGACCCAGGAAAGCTCTGCTGTGGCGTCTCACGTTTTCAAGAACCCTGTTGTAAAGTAGGAGGTATTTTTCCTTCGCCTGCTTCTCTAGTATAACTAGGAGGGGATGGGGCCGTGCCGGTGGGCCAAGGTCGCTCCCAGGAGTTGATTCTGCAGAACAGGTCAGTTTGAGTAACAGGAACTTTAGCTTCTCCATTAAAGGTAGGTGTGAAGGGCGAATAAGTTACAAACGGATATGCTTTTGTCCCCCAGGAGCAGCCCTGTCTAGTACATCTCTGTCATTCTTGTGGTCGTAGCCCTGCCTTTCTCTTAGTGGAGCCTCTTGTTCTGTCTCACTTTTCTTGTGTTTTCGTGCCCCTACTTCCTTGACTCACTGTCTAGCCATGTGCCCTGCCCACAGTGCAGTCCCAGTAGCCTCAGGTTTGGCTCCAGGGCAAGCCCCTGCTTTAACTTACTCCCTCCCTTTATCCTTTCGGGCGGATATGTGGGCCTCGATGAGGAGAGAGTCAGCAGCGGTCGTCCATCTTGAAACCACTTAGCTGGGCTTTCCTTCCAGGCCCATTGTGGACCTCATCGGCGCCATGGAGACCCAGTCTGAGCCCTCAGAGCTAGAACTGGACGATGTCGTCATCACCAACCCCCACATCGAGGCCATTCTGGAGAACGAAGACTGGATTGAAGATGCCTCGTAAGGCCTTGGGGACCATTTGCTTTCCTGCAGCCGCCTGGGGATGACGACCCAGGCTCCTGGGTGCCCTCGCGTGGCCTCCTTTTCCAGAGCCCTCGACTGAGCGCCCAGGAGCGCTGTCACTGCACCGAGGAGCACTGTGTCATGTGCCGCTCTTTCCCCTGCCTTCACTGTGGAGGGAACTTAGAATATGACACCACGGTGTTTGTCCTTGCTCTCCCCATTTCGTAGACCTGAACACTGAGGCCCACAGATGTGAGGCAGAGTTATTCTAAAGTCACCCTGATGTGCTTGGGTTATCCTTGGGGCGCCTGTGAATTTGACCCTCAGGCTCCAGGGATGCTGCCTTTGTCTCCAGTGTCTCCCTCGGAGATCCCTCCACCCACCAGGAGGTGCTGTAGCTTGAGAAGAGTGTGCCGCTCCCTTTCCTGCCACTCAGCCGTTCATTCACTGGGCAGATGTTTACAGGTGTGATGTGCGGGCTCTGGGCCAGGCACTGCAGCTGTGGAACTGCGGTGGAGGCAGAATTCTACTAAAATACAGTATTTCAGAAATAATGGAGGGGGGGGGTCTCTGTGCGCGGTGCAGCGGACACGCGGAGGAGGCGGCATCTAGAGCTGCCTGGCCGGAGGTGGGGCTGGATTTCGTGAAGGCTTTCCCGGAGTGGGTGCCTTTTGTCCTGGGTCCTTTTCTGGCCGCACCATGCGGCGTGCAGAACTTCCCCCACCAGGGATTGAACTCGTGCCCCCTGCAGTGGAAGTGCGGAGTCTTAACCACCGGACCGCCCAGGCTGAGGATACCGGGAAGGCTTCCCTGGGTGGAGGAAACAGTCTCAGAAGCTCAGAGCTCTAAAACAGCATGGTTGGGTGCGGGAGAGGAAAGGGAAAGATGGGACAGAAGGTGCCTCCCGGTTTAGCTCCTGGGCTTGTTCGTTTAATCGCTGGGGCACCCCTGTTCTCAGGTGGTGTCCAGCTGTGCCCACTGGTCAGAACTGGATGAAGCATGGAGGTGGTGGCTGGAGGGAGGTGGGCCTGTACTGACAAATGCTTCTTGTCTCCCCAGGGGTCTCATGTCCCACTGCATTGCCATCTTGAAGGTAATACTCTGCGGTTTCCCCAGGAGGATAAGGGGTGCTCACCAAAGCATCTGTGTCCACAGACTGTCCGAGGGGAAGGAACTTTGGGAAGAGCGCTGACCTGTGCAGGAGGCCCTTTTGTAACATGCCTGACAGTTGGAGTTTCTACTGTTCACTTCTGCTGCCCCTGGATGGTCTGTTCTGCTTTAGAATTCTCAAGGCCCTTTCCACCTGGTCCTCATACAGGCAGTCACTGACCACATTTTCACTGACCGTGGAGAAAGCTGTGTGCAGAATAGAGACTGTGTTTAGGGGAAGGCGGGGCTTCTCAGCTTCTCCGGGGCACTTTCTTTCATGAACAGAGAGCTCAGCCCTCCACAGCAAGTTGAGTTCTGTACTGGGGCTTCTGCAGTTACTAGAAAGTTCACCAGCCCTCTTTGACTGTGACAGTAGTCAGCCAAATGGGACAATCAGTGTTAAAAAAAAGCCAAACCGTGAGTACTTCAACTTGAAGGCAGACTTTTTCTTCTAATGCCTGCAGCCTCCAGGACAGGGTGGAGAGTTGCATCCAATTTGCATTTGGGGAAATTTTTATAGTTTGGGGTGATTTTTATAGTTTTGGCATTTGGTTTTCAATTCTTGCCTGACGCTCTCCTACTTAATAGGATAATAATAATATTGAAATGTTTGGCCAATGGCAAATATCGTTCATTTCAGTAACCTGGCGAACCACACATTTCTCTTTCTGTCTAGCAATTATTCAGGATTTCAAAAAAGACAGCTTTAAGTGTCATTCAGTACAAAATATTAAAAAGTCTTTCATCCCACCTCTCCTTCAGCTGTTCTCTTGGGGGACAAAGAAGAGCCTGGTGGGACATTGTTGTCCCAGAGTCCGGGCTTGTTATTGAATCCCAAGGATCTCTTGGGGGTATAGATGTGGTTACAGATGGAGATACATGGGTCTAATGTCTAGAACAATGACACCATGTTACATCCCCCTTCTCCCAACCAGGGTGTGTCCTGGCTCTGGGTTTTGTCCCCTGCCCTTGCCTATTGGAGGAGGGGGAATGAATGACAGCTGAGGTGTGGGTTAAATCAGCCAGAAGGTGTCTTATTGGATTGGACTCAGTGGTCCATCCTGAGCTCCTTAGATCAAAGGAGAGCCTCTCGTCTTCCTCTTGGGATCCCGAGGCCCTTTTGCTGGGCCACGTGCCCTTGAATCCCTGTGATGGGGCCTCGAGGGAAGGGCCTGGGCTCCCTCCTTGGTGGTTGTTGGGCTTCTTTCTGCCTCTCTTTTCCAGCCCCAAGTATAAGGCAAGTGATGGAACTTCTTTGCCAGGGCCTGAAGCACATCCAGGTTCTGACATCGGGGAGGTGCGAAAGTGGGGAGCAAAACTTTGGGGGCGGCCAGCATGGTTGGTGGACGATGAAAGAGGCCACGTGTCCTAGTCTTGCTGTTTTCCTGCTTTTTTTCCAAGGCCCTTTTATCATCATCTTGACAAACATGGGAAAATGTTACCCTAGAAAAGTGCTGAAATAAGTTCCACTTTTGGAGGATGTGCTTAAAGGGAACAGTTGCCCTTTGTCCGTCCATAGTTCTGAGGGTGCCCATGGCGATCTTCATCGCTTTGGAAGACGAAGCCAGGAGGTGAAGGAATCGAGAGAGAAAATAGGTTTTTGCCCTTAAGTGAGAAGGTGAAATTAGAGCACATGATTTTTCTTAGACAGATTATTTCAGCTCAGACTTCTCTAAGCCGAAACCCTGACCCTGATCTGAGGTTCCCACCCCTCCCTCCTCACCCGGCCGTGTCCTGGGGTTTGCCTCTTCCATCCCATTTCCTCTCATCTCTGTGTACTTTTCACTTCAATCTGTCCGTTAGGTTAGGGGGCTCAGCTGTGAGATGGGGGGCGTGTTTGGCTTTGTGGGGTTGGCAGAAGCCCTCGGGGGGAGCTGGGTCCCTCCTGATCACCTCTCTCCTCCCTGCTGTGGTAGATTTGTCACACTCTCACGGAAAAACTTGTTGCCATGACAATGGGCTCGGGGGCCAAGATGAAGACCTCAGCCAGTGTCAGTGACATCATCGTGGTGGCCAAGCGGATCAGCCCCAGGTGAGGTCCCCATACTCCTCGGGGGAGGGGAAGAGGAGGGGCCAGCAGCTGGGATGGGGGAAAGACCAGGCTCTCCTGAGACACTCCAGGGGCAACTTGAGTGGTTTATGTCCTACACATTCCCAGGGCACCCAGGAGGGTTTAGACGCTGGGAGGCTTTCAGGCTAAGGCGGTGTCAAACGGCTCCCCTCCCCTCCAGAGTGCCCCCTCCTGTAGGCTTTTTGGGAAATGCCAGCACATGACTAGTGCTGACTGGCTCCTTCTTCCTCGGTCCCATGCCAGCCAGGGCTGCTTTCCTTCCTTCTGCCACACCTTCTTCCTGGGCTCCGGACCAGCAAGCACATTTCCCACTGGTGCCCACACCCCTGTGTGCAGTGACCTCCTGGCTGGCGTCTGTACTGTAGACCAGCTCCTCGTCTCTGTGCTGTCACCCCCGGCCCCATCCAGGGCCCAGCCAGCAGCCTCCAGGACCGGGTGGGAGGTGAAGAGATCATTCAGATCTCCCAAATTCCAGGCTGTCTGCAGAATACCGTGTGGGAGGCAAGCAGCAGGATTGTAGTCAACAGCTCCACCCCCTCATTTGGGCTCGATCTGGTGAAGAAAATAAAGCCCTTCTCTTAGAGGGAAGGGTGGTACTAAGTTGGTGCTGCCATCTGGTGGCTGGCATGTGGATGTGCCTGAGTTGGGAGTTTTTCCGAGTTGAGGAAGTTCCAGGGGTCCTCGCTTTCCACGTTGCCGTGGCCTCGGGTAGATCACGAGGAACCAGCCCTTGGAGGGAACATGAAAGAGTTGGTACACTTGAACTCTGCCCAGGGAGTTCAGTGAGTTGAGAACGTGGGAGGGAGATAATCCCGAGGAGTTCCTGGCTTTCTCTGGCGCTGCCCCGGGTGGGTGCGGCTACTTGAGTGGCATCAGCCTAGGTCGGCCCTTGGCCTGAAGACCCCGACCCAGGCTCTGGGCAGGCAGGCACCAGACCTTCCTCTGGCCTCCCGTGATTGGTAGAGGCTGCACTGCTCATATCTGCTGGACCTTTGTCATGCTTCTTGTTACTTCTGAGAGCCATCCCAGGGGCCAGACGAATTCACGTGACCCCAGGTTACAAGGCAGCATCACCAGGAGGGCTCGGAGGAGCAAAGAGATTGAGATTTCTGAGTCCCAGTGAAGTCCTGGGTGGTCAGGATTAGCAGTGGTGCTAGAGCCAGGGTGTGGCATCGCTCAGAGGGCAGACCTCACCTGGTGCTCACTGGCCCGTCCTACAGAGCACCTGGATTGCTTCCAGAATGATCCCTGCCATAAATCAGTCAGGGGCCTTGCTTTCTCCTTTTGCCCTCACACTTTCTCCTTCTGGCGGTTTTTTGTCTCCACTGTTTTTCTTGCTCCATTTATTCCATATAGTGTGTTGACAGCATGTTAGTTTCAAGAAGAGTGGCTTCAGCCGCAGGGCAGAGAAAGGGGCTGGCTAAGATGGGCACTGAGTGACCACACCTCTGTACTTCCACACCAGCCCCTCAGTCCCAAGACAGGGACTTTCAAGGGCATCTGTTTTCAAGTGCCTTTGGGAATCAAACAATACATCGTTATTTTTTGCTTCTTGACTATCAGGTGGTCCAAGAGCAAGGATTTGGATGAAAACCTTGAACCATGTAAATGAGAATGAGTAGTAGCTCCTTCTAGAATTTGATTAAAAGAAAATTAACCATGAACTGTACCATGTGCTAAAAGAAATCCAATGGAGTAGTTTGAACCCAAATTAAACTTGGAGGTTTTTTTTAGTGTTCTATGTAACTACCTTTAACCATTTTAAAAAAATTAAATGTAAAAGTAATAAACACTTGTAAAAGTTAAAACACTGCAGAAATAGAGTATCTGAAAAGTGAAGGACCCCCTAATTCCACCCCATCCTAATTCCTGGAGGTAATCACCGTTGACTGGTGAGTATTCCTCCAGACTGCCCCTGCCCACTGCATTTCACAGCTTTTGTTTATTCATTTTTATGCAAATGAGGTCAATTAGACTTTACATATTGTTTGGCAATATGCTATTTTAATGTAGTAGTATATCTTTTTTTAAAAAAATAAATTTATTTATTTATTTTTGACTGCATTGGGTCTTCGTTGCT
Source organism: Tursiops truncatus (assembly GCF_011762595.2). Lineage (NCBI taxonomy): Eukaryota > Metazoa > Chordata > Mammalia > Artiodactyla > Delphinidae > Tursiops > Tursiops truncatus. Next base: position 18,276,400 of record NC_047053.1, read on the forward strand.
GTGCGCGGGATTTCTCTACTTGCGGCGAGCCGGGGTTACTCTTGGTTGTGGTGCGAGGGCTTCTCATTGCAGTGGCTTCTCTTGTTGCAGAGCATGGACTCTAGGTGTGCGGGCTTCAGTAGCTGTGGCACGCGGGCTCAGTAGTTGTGGCACATGGGCTTAGTTGCTCTGCGACACGTGGGATCTTCCCGGACCAGGGCTCGAACCCGTGTCCCCTGCATTGGCAGGCGGATTCTTAACCACTGTGCCACCAGGGAAGTCCAAATGTTGTCGTATATCTTGAACATCATTCCAGATGTGCGAACTTGTACTTTTTAGACCATTGGAGCTTAAACAAAACCAGAAGAAATATTCTCTAAACTGAATCTTAAGTCTTTCTGTTTAAGTCCCTGTCTGAGAATGCAGTTAAAGTCCCTAAAGACTGGGTCTGGAATATCAAAAGAGAACCATAGGGATAAGGAAAGAAAGGAAGGAGGAAAGGCCATAAGAAAAGCGAAATACTGAAAACCTTTTGCCTCCCCCCAGAGTGGACGATGTTGTGAAGTCAATGTACCCGCCATTGGACCCGAAGCTCCTGGATGCCCGGTGAGAGGGGTGGAGTGGGCGAGTGTCTTTTCATGCTGGGGGCTCCCGGTGTTATCAGATCTGTGAGGTCGGCTCTTCAGGTTGTGGAGGAGAGAGCTGTGTTGGTGGGTTCCCAAGGCTGCCTGGGCTTTGGGTAATGGTCAGCCAACCAGCGAACAAAGCCTGGCTGGATGCTGGAGGCCAGGGCTCTTCCTGAAACCCCAGAGGAGGAAGAGCCAGTCTTAGATGTTGAATTTTTGTGATTAAATGTCCACACAGGCCAAGTCCTATCTGCACCTTCCCTCCCTCCCACTTCCCCCATAGCTCTGTCTGCTCTTTGGGTGCCGGAAGCGGACATGCCTCAGCCGTGAGTGCCGCCCAGTGGGTCGCTGGTATGGGTGGTAGGCAGGAAATGAGAATGCAAGTGACAGGTCAGCTAAAGCTGTGCTCACCTTCCACAGGACGTACCCAGGAACCCCTGTCTCATGATCCTCCCCTAATACGCAGAGTGTACTTAGGCTTTTGAGATTGTTATGTTCCTCTACCAGTTATAAACCCACTTAAAAAAAAAATGTTCCTTTGTCTCTCAGATTTATATGACTGTTTCACAGGCCCACTGTGTAATAATTTTCAGACAGGCTGTGGGTCACGGCGATTCAGTTGGTCTCTCCGCCCCACTCCTGTTACTGCCCAGCTGTGTTCATGGGCTAGTCGTCTGTAATGCATTCCCAAATGCGCTGTGCACACTCACTCTATAGAAGATATTCTGCACTGAATCTTTCAATACTGAAAAAAAAAAAAAAGCCGCCTCCTCAATTTAGTTTGCAATTAAATGATTTAGGTTGCGGTAAACCAGCCCTGGGCCTCATTGATTCAGAATCATTAAGTGATGCCCAAGGTGGGGTATGAATATCCTGTCTTCAAGGGGGCAGCAGCTGGGGATGTGCTTATCCAATTGACTAGATCCAAATTGTCCCACAAAACCCTCTTCTGGGAGATGTTAATGGATGTGTTGCAGAAAGTGGGCTCCCAGTCTTAAATAAGTTAGTGAGACTCAGAGTATTGCATTCTCCCCTTAGAGATTTATCACGTGCATCATCTGAGAAGGGCTTCAGTTACCTTTGTTTAACCCAGATGTTCCCAACTTTCTTTGAGCATCGAACCCTCTTTAAATTACATGTTCAGCAACCTCCTAAGGAAGGGACTCCAGCTTGGGGAACACCAGTCTAGACTCTATCCCTTTGGGCTTTGGGGCAAAGTCCCTTAGATCCTTCGGAACCTGATCCTGTTGTTTTTTCTAGGACAACTGCCCTGCTCCTGTCTGTCAGTCACCTGGTGCTGGTGACCAGGAACGCCTGCCACCTGACCGGGGGCCTGGATTGGATTGACCAGTCGCTGTCAGCTGCTGAGGAGCACTTGGAAGTCCTTCGAGAAGCAGCCCTGGCTTCAGAGCCAGATAAAGGTCTCCCAGGCCCTGAAGGCTTCCTGCAGGAGCAGTCGGCCATTTAGTGCCTACCAGCCAGCAGCTGGTCACAGGGCCAGCCTGCTGCCATGGCTGGGTGGCTCAGCTGTGCCTTCTACTTCTTCCTGTAGAGTTAGTTGTTCTCCACGGCTGGGGAGTCCAGCTGTGTGTGTGTAGTAAAGCAGTCGATGCCTCTGTTGTAGTTACAAGTGGTGGCTGGTGAGTGGCAGTCTAATCCCTGCCAGTTAGGGGAGATGACAGTCACCATCTGTACAGCAGAGCTTTGAATACTGGAGGACTGTAAGCTTTATTTAGCTCACCTAGTGTTTTCAAGAAAATCCAGCCACCATCTAAGAATCAGGAGGTTTCACATGAAATCAGAATGTCTGGTTTCTCTCGAACAATCAGAAGTTGAGGCAACTCTCATCTGCATTTTCCACAGAGGACAATCAATTGGAACTACGTAGGAGTTGCCTCTCTTGACAATACTTGTACTCTCTCACCTGGCCTGTTTCATTTATTTGTATTATCTGCCCAGTCCCTGAGGCATCTGGGTCCCTCCTTCTCTACAGGTTTGGGTTAGAAGGTGAGCAACGTAGAGTTGATCATTCCCTTTTTATCATTATGCCTGCAATTTTACCTAGCTACCACTAGGTGGAGAGTAAACGTATACTTAGCTTTCCCTCAATTGTGTGATTGTGTAGTCAAATTCCGATGCACAGTGTGTGGTGGGACGTATTTGTCTGAGGACTGAGGGTGGAAGGAGAGAGGCTAAGAATCCCAAGGATGCCTTGTGTGTATGACTCAAGATATTCAGAGACCCTCCAGAGTTCAGGCAGAGGTGAAGATAACCACCATGAAGTATTTTTTCCACACTACCAGTGACATCCATGAAAGATGGGTCCCCTTTCTTTTGGTATCTGCTTGTTTGGCAAGTACTGAAAGATGAGGGGCATTTTTGTGACTTGAGACCTTTGGGGGACCCAGAATCACAATTGTATAATCCAGACTGCAGCCAAATTCTGTAATTTCCATCACAAGCATATAGATAGCAACACCTGAAATACTTTTTTTCCTCCCAGGATCTCAGAGCCAACCTCATTCTTGGGAGAGGGCCCTGGCTTGGGGGCTGCCTTGGTTCATATCCTATGCTGTTAAGCATGTTTGGAGCTCCATGTCTGTTCCCATTTCATTTTCTGTGTCCTAATTCAAGTCAGCAAATCCCTCAGCCTGATTCTAGAGAACCAGGAACCCATGTTCCCAAGTCCAAGATTGGGGCCTTGTTTGTCATTGAGATGTGTCATCCATCCAATTTCATTCTCTCCTGAAAAGCAAGATGCTTCTCTCCAGCACAGTGCACACCAATTCCCACTTGGGGAGGTGGAGTCAGGAGAGGGAAGCTGGGGCTCAACTCTCATGGAAAGATAGAGGGATTCCTGAGGACAGGGGAGACACCTTACTGGATTGTCCACTCCCATCAGCCCTGAACACATGCTAGGTAACTTTCCTGTCCTGCTGGTGAGCTGTGAATGGGCAGTGTCCACAGAGTCCCTGTGACTTTTCTATCTGTGGCCTCCACCAATAGCTATCCAGAGTCCTCCTGTTTTTGTCTTTTCCCCTCCCTTTCAATACCTGCTTTCATAAGCAGACTGGAAACCACCATGCTAAGGTTTCAGTGGCTGTCATGGTTGTCAGCGTCCCTGCATTTTCACCTGGACCAGAGCCCTAAGCCAGAGAGAGCCCTTAATCTCTCAAATACCATCTACAAGGTGTGGGGTTAGAGGTGGAGAAGTTTCCCAGCACCACCTCGCATCTCTGAACCCTGACAAGTCCTGGCCCACCTACTTCCTCGAGCTCTGAGATGCTGCCCTTTTAGTAGTGAGAAGAGGTGGCTGAAGACCTTGGAAGTATCTGCTAGGCTGCAGGATCTCTGATTCCACGGCTGTGTAGCCTTTCTTTTGTTTCCGGTGCAGGACAAATAAGAAGTCTCTGGATCAGGTTGGTGTTGGTGACTGATGGTTGAGGTGGAAGCACTGTCTTTGGGGTGGGACTCTTCTAGCCCTTTGGGAGTTGGCTGAACTTGCCTCCTCATTTGGGAGGGACTGGTTGGCAAGCACTGGGGGTCCAGCCAGGTATGGTTTCCCAGACGATGGACACATCCTGAGGCCCTAGTTCACTAGTGTCTGTGTATATTGTCATAGATCTTCCATGATTTTCTTCCATGACCCCCACCCCCTCTTACCCTGGCGTAGGAGCATCAGACTCAAATTCTGAATGAAGAAGGAATTAGGGATAGGAATTGAGGGTGAAAAGAGCAAGATCTTTGAAGTCAGACAGAATTAGATTCAAATTTGGGCTCAGTCATTGACTGTGTGAGCTTGGACAAGTTTCTTAACCTCTCTGGTCCTTAGCTCTCTCACCTGTAAACTCAAGGCTACTGCCTCATTGGGTTGGTATGTCAATCGCATGAAGCAGTGTACGTGAAATGTCCAATTGTGTACCTGGTACTGATTAGCCAATGCTAATACTTCTGTCTCCAAAGTGCCCCATGCCCTGATGCAGCTGATCGAGATGGTGTCACCCCAGTTACCATGGCTCTGTCCAAGCTCTGTTCATGAGCTCTGGAACCAAATAGCCCCAATTCTGGAATCACTGGCCCAACCTTGTGCCTGCCCCACCCCAAATATGTTCACAACAGGAAGGCAATCAAAGCTCTTGGCCCCTTATCTGTGTTCCCAGGGTTGACTGCCCAAGTTTGCATTCCTCCAGAGCACAGCCCAGAGTCTCCTCCAGCTTGTGAAATCTCCCAGACAGAACACGTGTTCCTGGCATCCGACTTACCCTGGTGCTTACTCTGACCGCCACATTCCAGGAGTTCCTTCTCTTCAGAGACCCTTTCTACTCTGTGTGGCCACATGAACCTGATCTTTAGGAAATGACCTACAGTTCAAAGTCCCTGAGTTGCATTATGACCTTGGACACTTTGGGAAAGTGTCACATGAAGAATTTCCATCTATTTCCTCCTCCCTCTGTCCTCCTCTCCCTCCCTTCTCCTCTTCTCTCTCCCTCCACCGTTCTCTCCCACAAACAAGTACTGTTTACTTAGACGCAAGCATAGTGCTAGGTGCTGGGGACATGGAACCAAAGCCACAATCCCTGGCCTTAAGAAGCAGAGACAAATAAGCAGTTGATTGAAACGTGACTGTAGCCAGTGCAATGAGGGAGGGATGCCTAGCCGGGGGCCCCCGAGCAGGCACGGGACAGGGAAAGGGCGGGATCGAGATAGGGAAGAAACCTGGGAAGAGCTGATGCCTGAGTGGAGACTTCGGACAGAGTGTTATCGAGGTGTTCCGGGCAGACTGGACCACGTGGGAAAAGTCCAGGGCCAAGAGAGCATGACTCATTTGAGAATTGCTGGTGATGGGGGAGGGCTGGAGGGTGGGCTGTGAGGGTGGGGTTGAACAGGTTGGCAGATCATGGAGGGTCTTAAGATGTTATATTAGGGAGTTGAAGCTTTATCCTGAGCATAATGGGGACCCTAGAAAAGGTTTAACTGGGGAATGATTTGGTCAGATTTGTAATTTAGATAGAGTCATTTACTTCATACCCTATGATGTTAGACGTCAAGATCCATAAATGTGCCTGATGCCACGGAGCACGTGTTTCCCGCTGAGTCTGAGAGGCTCATGACTCAATCATGGTAGAAAGGCAGGGTGGGCCACTATTTAGGAGTGGAGGAAGAGAGAGGCTAGGCGTTAGAACAGAATGGGCCGGGATAATATTGTAGTCGTGCTGCATCTGAACCTGGTAGGTAGTTACAGCGTCTTTGGATCAGAAATGCTGATGAGCAGTTTTGAGGATTTGCAACATCACTGGGTCCTTGCTGTCTCATTCTATCTGTATTTTATCATCCCCATTTTACAGATAAGGGAACCAAAGCCCAGAGAGACCAGTAACTTTCGTGGTGTTATTAAGAATAAAGGCAGGGGGAGTTCCCTGGTGGTCTAGTGGTTAGGTTTCAGCACTTTCACTGCCAGGACCTGGGTTCAGTCCCTGGCTGGGGAACTGAGATCCTACAAGCTGCGCAGCAAGGCCAGGAAAAAAAAAAAAAAAAAAAAGAATGAGAGCAGGAACTTCAACTCCCCGCCGGATGTTCTTCACCACCACTCCTGCCTGCCTGGGTTCAGTGCATGGGAACATCCACAATACAAAAGAAACAGCAGATCCCAGAGTCATTCTTTTCTAGTTCTAGTATTTTTCATTAAAAAATTGGTGGTCATGACCCATAGATTAATTTCATGGCCCACTAGTCGGTTACAACCCACAAGATGATAGAACATGGGCACTAAAATGAGGGCTGGGGCGTGGCTGAGGTATTATCTCTCCATTCAAAACGGCTTAATTTTATCCTTTTTAAGTAAAACATGCATTTACCAGAATAGTGGCAAGAAAAAAAATTCATGGTGCAAAATGGAATAATGAATTTATTACATGATTGATATTAGTTCAGGAGTCATCTGTGGAGCACCTACATGGATTAAACCCTGGGGCACAGAAATGGATAAAAATGTAATGCCTCTCTTGAGACGCACATACTCTAAGGTAGAAAGAAACCCATAAAGAGTCATTTTCAATCTAATTCAGTAAGCACTGGGTAAGGGAACATGTGTGTAATGAGAGCACGGAGCAGGGGCACCAACCCCAGGTTGCGAGAGTTTCCCGAAGGTGATGCTGTCTCAGAAGAATTGTGAAGGCGGAGTAGGTGTTACCTGGGAGAAGAAGATTGTGTGGGATAGTAGATGATGGAGGTGGAGGAGGACAGAGAATCGAAGAAGGGCAGTCTTTGCAGCCGGCATCCCATGCTGGGCTCAGGGAATTATTGCTGCAAGTGTCAGAGGGGAGGTGGGGCGCGGTGGGAGATGAGACAGGAGAGGAAGGTGAGGACGGGAGCCTGGACTTTTTTCTCTAGGTGGTAGGGAGCTATTGAAAGTTGAAAAAGTGCTTACTTTTTCTTGGAAAACAATCAAATGATCTCCACACTTTTTATTAATTTTTTTAATCTCTTCATTTTTATCTGCCTTTAATGTTATCCGAATTTGATAGATGAACCATCGTTAGCATTGTGTTAATTTGTGTTTCCCTGACTACTGGTGGAGTGAAAGATTTTTTATGGGTTTATTAGCTCTTTGTACTTATTCATGTCCTTTTCCCATTTTTCTTCTGGGATTTTAATATTTTTCTTATCGATCTATATGAGCTCTTTATATATTAAGGATAACAACCCTTTGTCATATTTATTGCACAGCCTTTCCCCAGCCTTGTCATTTGCCTTTTAGTTTTGTTTAGAATGGTTTCTGACATCCAGACATTTTAAATTTGGTGTAGTCAAATGTATTGATTTTCTTTCCCTTAGTGATTTCTTCCGTTGCTTTTATGCTTAGAAAATCCTGTCTCATCCATGATCCAATACATAGCATTGAAATGTCTGGAGAAGTGGAGTGCTGTGGGGGAATGATTGATAATAATATTCACAGGTTAGAGGTGGTGGTAAAACAAACCAACCAACCAGGCTGGAAGAAACCAAACCTTCATTTATTCACCCCAAACCCAGCTCAAGGTTAAAGGTAGGAACCAGAAGGGATCCAAGAGATGGATGAAGCTGCTGGGGAGAGGCAGGGAGAGTCTTAAAGGACTAGTAGGAGGTGGTCAGCGTGGGGAGAGCAGCACGGGGAGGAAGCCACATGTCCCCAGTTAGATTTGGAGGAACATAGCATGTTTGGTTAGAATCTAACATGAGAAGAAGCAGGGATGGGAGACGGGGTTGGAAAGAGAATCAGGGAGAGCCAAGCAGGGCCCATAAACTATTCTCACTGTATTCTGAGAACATTGAAGACATAATCCAAATAATTCTCGGTGCCTCATGGAGCCGTTTCATTTGAGGAGGCAGAGCCTGGGAGTCAAAAGTAACTGGAAAGGAAGACAGATGACACACTTGACCATGGCACTGGTCTGCTTCCCCTTGGACGAGATCGGGCGGGTTCAGGATAGTATGGCCGGATGTAGACTGTACTCCCTTAAGAGACTAGCCTCTCTTCATCTGGACCAGTTGGTGGGGAGATAATGTCATCTCTCATTCTTTTTTTTGGCCGCACCGCGTGGCATGTGGGATCCGCAACCAGGGATTGAACCCGTGCCTTGTGCCCCCTGCAGTGGAAGTGCAGAGTCTTAACTACTGGACCGCCAGGGAAGTCCCTGTCATCTCTCATCCTTTTTCCCTCTCTTCCCTGGTGCCAGGAGGGAGTCTGGGTTTGGATCCTGACTCTGCCACTCCAGGGCCATCTCCTTTCCCACCTGCTTGCCTCCCTTCCTCCTGCAAATTCCATCCGACACACGTTCTGTGCCCAGCATCGTCTAAGTGGTGGGGATACAAGGCAGACATAAGCCACACAATTTCTGCCCGCGTGGGATCACAGACTAGTGAGGAAAGGCAGGTATCAAGCAAATGATTCTCTGAATCAGTGGAAAATGAAAAGTTTTTAAAGTATTTTAAGAAGAGAGAGAAAATCTTATGAGACATTATTAGGGAAACTGATCTATGTAGATGTCAGGGAAGGCTTCCATTAAAAGGGATCTAGTCTCTGGAGGATAAGAGGGCGTTCAGAGGTGGAGGAATGGAAACCCAAGGAGCAGTCCACACAAAGGTCTTTTGGCGGAAGGACAAGGAAGACAAAGGTGAAGATGAGGCAGGAGGTCAAACCATGCCCGACCTTTTAAGCCACGGGAAGGAGAGTGGTCTTTATCTGAAGAGCCATGTGAATCCATTCAAATGGTTTATTCAAAGCTGGTGGGGTTGGAGTGGGCTGGAGGTAGAGAAATAATCAGATTTGTATTTCGAAAAGGTCTTTTTGGCTTCTTTGTGGAGAACCAGTTAGATTGGGCCAGAGTGGTTAGGGGAGACCCAGTGCTATAGCATTTGTCAAGGCAAAAGAAGACGATAGCTTGGTCTGAGCAGGGAGAGGGAGATGGAAAGTTCGGGGAGCGGATACATTTGAGAGAGGAAGTAAAAGAAATAGGACTTGGGATGGATTCGATATGGGGCAGTGATGCAGGATGATGGGGTGTCCGGAAAGACTCCTAGGTTTCAGGTGTGCACACCTACATGGCTATGAGAGTTTGGAAATAGGAATCACTGGTATAGGAAATGCCAGAAGAGGATCAGGTTTGGGGAAGAGGTTAAAACCATCTGCTTTGGATTTGAAGAGTATTAGGTGCACTTGAGATATCTAAGCTGAGTTTGATATAATGGTTTGAAGCTTAGAGAAGACTGGGCTGGAGATTTTTCAGAGGTCCTTATTGTTAGAGGTATGGCTAATGGGGTGATGCTAGGGAAAGAGTATGGAGTGAAAATAGAAGAGGGCCTTAAGGCACTCTGACATCTAATATGATCTTGGGCCCGTCTAAGGCTGTTGTAGAGTTATTTCAATTTAATTAATTAATTTTATTTTTATTTATTTTTGGCTGTGTTGGGTCTTCGTTGCTGCGCGCGGGCTTTCTCTAGCTGCAGCGAGCGGGGGGCTATGCAGGGGCTACCCTTCGTTGCGATGCTCAGGCTTCTCGTTGCAGTGGCTTTTCTTGCTGTGGAGCATGGGCTGTAGGCGCGTGGTCTTCAGTAGTTGTGGCACGTGGGCTCAGTTGCGTGGCTCGCCGGCTCTAGAGCGCAGGCTCGGTAGCTGTGGCGCATGGGCATAGCTGCTCCGCAGCATGTGGGATCTTCCTGGACCAGGGCTTAAACCCGTGTCCCCTGCATTGGCAGGTGGATTCTTAACCACTGCGCCACCAGGGAAGCCCCTTTTGTGGAGTTATTCTGATGGTGGTCTAAAATACCATATGCCCAGTGCCCAGCCTGCAGTATGCACTCAATAAATGCTAGATACATTTCCCTTCTCTCCTTTAACTACTCTGCTACCTTTATTTTATTTCTGTGTATTTTCTGGCTCTATGTGTTACAGCCAGAGACTTAAACCTAATTCTTCCAACTGGAGATGGCCCCAGGGTACCTGGTGTATATACTAGGCAAGCACTGTTCTCTTCCAAGACTCAGCCCTGGAGCGCCTACCTTTTTGAGAGCTCTCTGAAACCGAACTAAGAGAACTCTGGGCGTTTGTTTAGTTGACCGATGACCAACACTTGGAGAGCCAATTTTCTTAGCACACAGAGCAACACCTACCTTAGAATGATAATCACGCCACCTTTCATTTCTAGAACATTTTGTGGTTTTTTTTTCAGAGAATTTTTACAGCGATTATCTCCATCGTTCATCACAGGATTTTTTATCAAGAAATGCATTTGTATATTGTCTTTACCTCTAATTCTTTCCCCAGCACTGAAACAATAGCATTTTGAGCAAGTATACATATAGATGACTTAGGAATTCATTCCTCTCTTATACTTAACCTTGCTTTCTCTTGTTTTCCCATTTTATTTTCAAATTGTGAGTTTTATCCTCCCGGTCATATTCTTTGCCATGTTTCAGTGGTTCTCAAAATCACAGTTCTGTTCTCTTTCTTTTTTTTTTTTTTTTTTTTTGCGGTATGGGGGCCTCTCACTGCTGCAGCCTTTCCCGTTGCGGAGCACAGGCTCCGGACGCGCAGGCTCAGCGGCCATGGCTCACGGGCCCAGCCGCTCCGTGGCATGTGGGATCTTCCCGGACCGGGGCACAAACCCGTGTCCCCTGCATCGGCAGGCGGACTCTCAACCACTGCGCCACCAGGGAAGCCCCTCTTTCTTTTTTTTTTTGGCACTTGCCCTCCTCATCTCCTTTCACCGATACCAAGTCTTCTGGCCCCCAAAGCCCACCATTCCGGCACATTGAGAAACTCACGGTTTTGACTCCTCTTCCCCTCATTTCTCTCTGAGGCAGGTGCTGTTTATTCTGCACTGAAGCTTCATGTTAGCTTTAACTAGAGATTTGTTATGCAAGACAGCCTCATCCAGGTTCTTCCTTTGCCCCTGGCATCTTAAAAGACTGTCTCTGCTTCTCAGCCTCATATCACTCCCTTCTCCGCACCCCCTTCTGCGTAATACTTCCCCGATTTTCCTTTCTCTATTCTTGATCTTCATCTTGTGCTCTCTGTGTTCATCCTCTCATTAAACATGTATGGAGGCCCTGCGATGGATCAGACTGTGCTGGGCTCTGGGGATTCAGATACCCATGACCTGGTCCGTGAACTTGAAGTACCCACAGTCTGCAATAGTGGGTTGCAGACCCAATGGCACATTTGAATCATTGAATTAAAAAAAAAAAAAGTCAAAGTCCTGGCCCTAGAGATTCTGATTTAATCGGTCTTGAGTGGGACCCAGGAATTATTATTTTTTAAAAGAGATTTTAATGTGCAGCCAGGGAGGAGCACTACTGGCCTAATGGATGAGACGGATGCGTAAATAAATGATTAGAATACAACGTGAAGGCAGGGGGAAGCAGACGGCTGGAGAAGAATGAAGAGAAGCCCCTCATTCAGCCCCGAGCAGACGACTCAGGGCCCCCTCCCGCTTTAGAGAACCGATTTTTAGTCGGATGGGAGAAATGAAAGCATCTCTCAAAGCAGAGTTACCTTCTGTCTTCTTAAAGGACAGAAGAGCAGTTATGAGCATGGCCTTGGGAGTCAAGCCAACCCGCATCCCAATCGCAGTTTTGCCGCTTACGAGCTGTGTGGCTTTAGGCAAATTGCTTATCCGCTCTTAAGTCTCAGTGTTCTTGCCAATAAAGTGTGTGTGTGTGTGTGTGTGTGTGTGTGTGAATTGAGGGATCTAATGTCTGTAGAGTGCCTAGCCCACTGCCCTACACCCAGTCGGTGCTCAAAAAATTGCGGCTACAGACACTTCCAAGTGCCACATAGGCACTAATGATGCTCAGTGTTTCTTCTTTCAGCAGCAAATACTCAGATGACTTTCTGTCTTTGCCCTATTGGTCCATCCCTGCCTGAGGGTGACACACTTTGCTTGGGCCACCATCATGCAGTTTTCCAAGGCTAATATGTGAACCTCACCCTGCGCGGCACCTTCTTCTCCAGGTTCTTTCTTTCAAATCTTTGGCATTTTCTTCGCCTCCAGAGTTCCCGCCGACATTTCTCCTGGCACAAAGCCTATTGTGGATCTGAGCGTGATGATTCCCCCATCACTTCTTCTGTGGGTCCCCCTGTAATTTCCCCTATGATGGCCGAGTGGTTCACTGCCATCCCGCACGGCACCCACTGCCTTATCTGCTGGGGCAACCCCCTCACGCCACGCTTGGTGCAGCGGCCTGGCTCCCCCTTGTGGTGGGATCAAACCACAGCACTGGGGTCCGGCTTGTCAGAGCTGCCCACCGCCCTTTCCACATGTACTGTTTTTATTTTTATTATTAAAAAAATTTTTTTTAAATTGAAGTATAGTTGATTTACAGTGTTGTCTTAGTTTCTTGTGTACAGCAAAGTGATTCATATATAGAGAGAGAATAGAATATATATGTAGAATATATATAGAATAGAATTTAAAAGAATCTGAAAAATATATAGAATAGAAACTGAAAAAGAATATATATATTAAAAATATAAATATATAGTTATACATTATACATATCTATATTAAGAATACATATTAAAATATATAAAATAAAAATTTTAAATATAATAAAAAATTTTAAATTGAAGTATAGTTGATTTACATGGTTGTGTTAATTTCAGGTATACAGCAAAGTGATTCCGTTAATTATATCTAGTCCTTTTCAGATTCTTTTCCATAATAGGTTGTTTCAAGATATTGACTATAGTTCCCTGTGCTCTACAGTAGCACTGTTGTTTCTCTATTTTATATAGAGTACACACGCATTGTGCCCTTGGCTAGCCCTCTCCTTTTCCCTTGACAGCAATCCAAGTTTGCTTGGTCTTGAGGCAGTTTGGAGAGCTCGATAGCCAGACCCCAAGTCCTTGGGGGCACTGTCTTGGTTTTAGGGCTTGGTCAGTTCTAGAATTATGATGTTAGCTGGGAGACCATATTCTCCCTCCACAGCCTGCCCCCCACTCTCTCCGAGCCTTCCTTGCTCCTGGAACAGAGCTCTGAACACTGCTTGTTGCCCATACTTCTCTCTGGCACCAGCTTTATCTGTCTCTCCCCTTTCAGCTCCACTGCTGCCCTCTGACCCCCACCCCACCGAATTTCCGAGGGATGTCTGCACCTGACCTTCCCCCCGCCTGCTACCCTGTCTTTCTCTCCTAATTACCATTCTGTTTATACAGACTTCTCACTTTGGTCCTTTTTTTTAATTTTTAGTGGTTTCTGTTTCAATCCATCACCTTTACCATTTTTCTCTCTGCTCTTCAGTACTTACTTCTGCGAATGGGATTACCTGTTTTGTTCCTTATAACTTTTGGCTTTATTCTTCCCCGTGAGAAGCTTTCTTGGGTTGTCTTTCCAGGTGACCCAGCTCCACCTGGAAAATGAACAAAACTACCTTTCCCAGGATCACTGTTGTTGTTGGGCTGGTAATCTCCCCCTGACCTGATGGGACTTTGTGTAACCCCCATGCCCTCTCCTCGAGAGATCACTTCCCATACCCACCTTGCTGGAGTCCATGGGCCTGGGAGGTCCATAGGGGTAGCAATTATTGTTCCTGCTATGAAATTAAGAAAACAAGACTTAGCAGGGAGGAAATTGAGGCCCAAGAAGAGGAACTAACTCTCCAAGTTCGTGTGGCTAGTAACGGAAGACCTGAGAGGAGAAAGGACACCAAGGAATTCCCAGTTCATTGCCGGGCCCAGGGCTCCACCTGGATGTGATGACTGGACAGGCAGCTCATGCAAGGGTGAGCTCTGGATCCCATTCTCAGGAAGGTACCATAAACCCCTATTAGTGTGAGCCCATGTCCCTGGCCTGCTGGTCTGTTGGGTTTATGTTTCAGAATGGCAGGCAAATCACCATGTTTCTATTAATTTTTAGGATGTCAGCCACAAGGACTCTGGGAACAAGGTTCAGCAGCATCTTTCCTTGTACACCGGATGTAAGGCATGCAGTCCCAACGATTTTCTGGTTTGGATGTGCCTTTGGTCCAACTTCTGTGTTCTGTCTGGATGAGAAGTTCAGCGAGGAGGTGGAACTCAATCATTGCACTCAATTTAAACCTGGTGCTGTCTGCATAGGTGGGATCAGGTGTGTGTGTGTGTGTGTGTGTGTGTGTGTGTGTGTCTGTGTGTGTGTGTGTGCATGCACAAGTGTGCATCTTCAAGGGTAGGGATTTGCTCTTGCTTAAGCTAGGCTAAAAACGGAAGACCCGTGTTGTCGGGCAAGAGAAAATGTCTCTCCTTCTCATCTTCCTTTAGAAACTCCTCTCAAATGTGCTTTTCTCAAATGGAAGCATGTCGGAGGATGTGTAGTGTCTCCCTCCCTACTGTTCTTTGCTTCTGTCCAGGAAGAGGAGTGTTTGGACCGCTGGGCAGAAGCGGATGGTCACTGGGTCAGCCTTTAGTGGACAGGGCTACTGTGACTCCAAATCAGGAGCCGGGTGGGCTGCTTCCTGCTCAACTTCCCTCCCTCCTCAGCAAACCCTCTTCCTCTTACTGTCTCAGCTTGGAGCACATTTGGTCCAGGCTCAGGGCTACCTTCTAGAAGGCTTGCATCCTTGTCTATATAGCTGAGCTGAGCTTCCTCTCAGACCTCATCACCGTCTCTGCAGGCAAGCTTCAGGGTATGTGTGAGGAAATATGTTCCAATATCTAGATTTGGGAGTTAAGAAGTCCCACAGCTACCCTTGGCCTGTTCTGAATTCTCCAACACAAATTAAAGGAAAGCCTGTTGTTCGAGGTCTGCCACGTACCAGGGAAGATGATACTTACTTCCATTTGGCTTATAATGCTTGTGTGTCTGTGTCATGGGTTTATCTTATTGGAGCTTTTGGAGAAGAGGAGAGGAACGTGTTACCTGGAGCCCCTACCACTGGTCATCATGGGAAAGGTGTGATAAAAATTCATAAAAGCATAAACAGTGTGGAAGAGTCCAAAGGTAACTCATTAAGTGCAGAAGCACTGAGGATGCTTAGGACGAAAAAAAGAAGCCATCTAATCACTTATGGGATTTTTTTTTTTTTTTTTTTTGCGATACGCGGGCCTCTCACTGTTGTGGCCTCTCCCATTGTGGAGCACAGGCTCCGGACGCGCAGGCTCAGCGGCCATGGCTCACGGGCCCAGCCGCTCCGCGGCATGTGGGATCCTCCCGGACCGGGGCACGAACCCGTGTCCCCTGCATCGGCAGGCGGACCCTCAACCACTGCGCCACCAGGGAAGCCCTCACTTATGGGATTTATCATCACAGTTCGGAGAGTGCTGACGCTGACAGAAACCTTAAGAAACAAGGGGCCTTGCATGGGCTGTGTCCCTACTGCGTTCTGTGCTGACTTAAACACCTTACGTGCATTATTTCATTTAATATTCACAACCAGTGAGCGATCTTACAAGAAGCCTGTGATTATTTCCACTGACCCTTGGTTTAAGGCAAGCAGGGTGTTGGCCCGAGGCCACAGAATGGCTTAGTAACAGATCTGGGGTAAGAACCGAGGTCTCCGAAGTCCCATTTTCAGGTGCTTGCCTCCTATCTTGGTTCGCCCAGTTTTATAAAGGCTGGGTCTGCACATGGTCCCTGGCAGAGGGAGACGCTCCTGCCTGGGAGGGGCTGGCGTGGGGAGGACAGCCCTGTCCCTCAGGCCTCCGGTTGGCTGTAGAACTGTGGCCAGATGTACCCGTGGGTGTGACACTGTGTAGCTGTCCCTTTCTTAAGTACACAGAGGAGAAAGTTTTCCTGCTTGGGGACAAAGCTCAGAAGGTGGGGCTGGGTGCTTTGGTGCTGGCTGGCTGCCAGCTGTGAATACTAAGCCGTAACACCTGGAATACGGCGCCATAAGGGCCAGGCAGAGCAAGGACCCAAGTTCATGTCCTTTGCTCTGGGTGTTAGGCTGCCCCCCTTTTCATGCTCCTAGCATATGGGGAGCTTGCAGTTGGGAGCCGGTGTACGTTATTCTTCCCTTCCCTTCAAGGTAAAATTTGAGATTTGTATCTATAGACGTTTTTCATTTTTAGGGGTTTTCCTGAGATCTATTCAAATCAAGTATGTAACTAGTGAGGACCTACCTCACGGTGAGGCCCGATTAGGTATTGGAAGTTGGAGACTCATGACTCCTGCTCATGCCTTTAGACCTGACTCTGCCATCACCGTCTCCCAGCTTTGGACTGGGCTGTTCCCTCAGCCTGGAACATCCTCTGTGTTCCTCAGTTCTCCCTCATGGAACCTCTCAAATGTTGCCTAATATGATAAAAGCTAACACTTGCAGACTAATTCTACGTGCCAGGCATGTTCTAAGTGTTTTATGGTTTTTCACTCATGTAATCTTCTCAACAACCCTATAGCCTAGGTACCATTATTATTCCCATTTTGCAGATGAGAAACATGAGGCACAGAGAGATTAAGTAACTTGTCCAAGGTTACACTGTCAATAAGTGGCAGACCTGGAGTTGTGTTCTGGTTTATTTCCAAATACGGAAACGGGCAGCATGGTATAGTGAAGAAGCATGGGTGGGGTTCAAATCCTGGTCCCATCACTTAAAGCTGTGTGAATTTGGGAGGTGGTGTAGCCTTTTTTGGAACCTCAATTTTCTCTTCTCTAAAAGGCAGTAATACACCCAACATCATATAGTCACTGATGAGGTTGAAAAGAGTTAAACAGAGAAAGAATCGATCACTCATGAGTAAATAATAAATGTTAGCTTCTTTCACTTGCCTCTTCCAACTTTGGAATCAATGATTTACATAAATATAACACTTTAGCATAGAATAGGATGTCAGATCTGGGAAGAATCTTAGCTCCGACCTACCTAGTCCAATGCATTGACTGAAGTGTGAGGAAGAGGCAGCACTTGCTCAGAGTGACACAGTAAGGTGGCAACTGTGACAGAGATTGCAAGTTGCCTTCTCTAATCTCTGTTCTCCTTTGCTTCCTTAGTAATGGAGCTCCTGGTTTTCAGCTGGGTTCATGGCTTCTCAGAAAAAGACATTTCCTAAGTTTTCTTGGAGTAAGTGTGGCCATTTGACTATGTTGTGGACAATGAGATGTCAGTGGAAAAATCATGGGATGCTTTCTGGAAGACTCCTTTAAAAGCGAGGAGGCAGGGGGCTTCCCTGGTGGCACAGTTTTTAGGAATCTGCCTGCCAATGCAGGGGACACGGGTTTGAGCCCTGGTCCGGGAAGATCCCACATGCCGCAGAGCAACAAAGCCCGTGCGCCACAACTACTGAGCCTGCGCTCTAGAGTCCGCGAGTCACAGCTACTGAAGCCCTTGCGCCTAGAGCCCGTGCTCCGCAACAAGGGGAGCCACTGCAATGAGAAGCCCGTGCACCGCAACGAAGAGCAGCCCCTGCTCGCAGCAACTAGAGCAACCCCGTGCGCAAGTAAATAAATAATTAAAAGGAGGAGGCAGGTCCTTCTCCCTTTCTTCTGTCTTGCTGCTTGGAAGGCAGATCTGATAACTGGAGCTCCAGCTGCCATCTTGGAACCGGAGGACAGGTCACACCCTAGCTTTGACACTACCCTGAGTTATCTACCTCCAGATTTATTTCACATGAGACAAAAATAAACTTCTGTCTTGTTGAAGCCACTGTTGTTTGGGTTTCCTGTTACTTTCAATCTAACCTAATCTTAATTGACAGCATTAAATACGGACTAGAACTAAGGTCAAGCAACATCCCCAAGAGAAGGCTTGAGAGGTGCCCCGTCTTTTCCATCTCTGCAGGTATTGGTGAGAGAACCTGGTTTTCACTACGAAACACCCTGAAGCCGGGCAATGCCTTCTTGTGCCTTGTGGGTGAGGGTAGGTTTGCCTCTGGGAAGCGGCTGTGGCTGGCACATGGCTCTCAGGGATGGCTGGTCTGGGATCTGTCAGCCTTCCTTCTCCAGACACACAGAACAAACGCACGGGCAGAGCCATCCAGTGGTTCCGAATGTGGGTCTCTGCATCAGGTTCAGCCCCCTGAGTTCTAAGCCGGTGGAGAAAACCCAGAAGGACGAGTGAGATGAACTGATGATCTCTTCTGTTATTCTTCTGGCTGCTACCGGCATGCTTTGAAATTGCTGGCTTTTTTTTTTTCCTTAAAAATGTGTTCCTCCCTTTGCTTTTTTCCCCTTTTATGAATTAATTTTTTCATTGTGAAATATTTCAAAGATCAGACAAGAATAGAAAAGAGCGTAATGACTACCTATTTACCCACCATTAAAACTTTATCAAAACTTAACATTGTGTCATTTGCATCAGATCTCATTTAAAGAAATAAAACATTACTGATAGAATTGAAGCTCCCTGGATTTTCCACTCCCATTTCTATTCTTCTCCCTCCTCCTCAGAAGTAACTATTACTGTGAATCCAGTGTTTATCATTCCTATGTAAGGTTTTACACTTACGTTACATTTTTCTGTATGCATTGATACAATATAGCATTATTCAGTAGGGCTTTAAGTTTTAGATATAAATTATAGCATACTCCACTTATCACTGCGTATTCCATTGAATAATTCTACCACAATGCATTGCTCCATTTTCCTCTTGATGAATATTTAGGTTATTTCCTGTTGTTTTTCTATTACCCAGACAGTGCTGTGATGAACTCCTGTACTTACCTCCTGGGCACATCTGAGAGAGTTTCTTTAGGGCAAGTGTTAGTAACTACGGCCGATAGGTCAAATCCACTGCCACCTGTTTTAGTATGGGGTTGTAAATTAAGAATAATTTTTAATTTTTTCTTTTTATAATCTTAATTTTTAAAAATTGCAGTAACGTATACCTAGCATACAATGTTCCCATTTTAACCATTTTTAAGCGTACAGTTTACTGGCATTAAGTGCATTCACATTGTTGTATAACCATCACCACCATTCATCTCCAGAAGTTTTTCATCTTCCTAAATCGAAATTCTTTACCCGTTAAACAATAGCTTCCTATGCCCCTGTCCACTCGTCCACTTTCTGTCTCTATGAATTGGGCTACACTGGGTACCTTGTATGAATGAAATCACACACTATTCGTCTTTTTGTGACTGGCTCACTTCACTTAGCATGATGACCTCAAGTTTCATCCATGTTGCACACGTCAGAATTTCCTTCCTTTTAAGGCTGAATGACATTCCATTGTATGTATCTACCACATTTTGTTTATCCATTCACCTGTCGATGGATAGTTTTTACATTTTTTTTTTTTTGTTTTTTTGCGGTGCGCGGGCCTCTCACTGCTGTGGTCTCTCCCGTTGCGGAGCACAGGCTCCGGACGCGCAGGCTCAGCGGCCATGGCTCACGGGCCCAGCCGCTCCGCGGCATGTGGGATCTTCCTGGACCGGGGCACGAACCCGCGTCTCCGGCATCGGCAGGCAGACTCTCAACCACTGTGCCACCAGGGAAGCCCTGGTTTTTACATTTTTAATGGATAAAAAAA
Organism: Tursiops truncatus; assembly: GCF_011762595.2. Lineage (NCBI taxonomy): Eukaryota > Metazoa > Chordata > Mammalia > Artiodactyla > Delphinidae > Tursiops > Tursiops truncatus. The sequence continues at coordinate 18,295,925 of NC_047053.1, forward strand.
ATAAGAATATTTTGTGATACATGAAAATGATAGGAAATTCACATTTCAGTGTCCATAAAAAAGGTTTATTGGAACACAGCTATGGGCATTCATTTCAGTATTGTCTGTGTCTGCTAAAATGGCAGAGTCGAATTGTTTTATAGTCTCGTAGAGACCATCTAGTCTGAAATGCCTAAAATGCTTACTCTCTGGCCCTTTACAGAAGCAGTTTTCTGACCCTGCTCTGTGGTGTGTAGTCACCTAGAGGTGGAGTAGTTGACCGCTAACGTACATGCATCTTCAACTTTGCTGTAAGTTGTGAAATGACTCTCCGAAACGGGAGAACCAAGGAGTGTTCGAATTTTCTGTACACTTTTCTTTTTAATAGCCAGACTCTTTCTTTAACTGAAGGCACTGAAAAGGCCCTCAGAAGGCATAGTGCAGTCAGTGACGTTGTCGCATAACAAACAACTGTGAAATTTCCGGGACTTGCAGCAAGCATTCATTTTGGGCTTTGGACGGCAAGCTGGCTGGGGTTTGGCCGATCTGCAAGCCGCTGAGCTCTGCTTGGCTCCAGGCGGTGGGGTGGGTCCCCGTCTGCTCCACACGCCTCTTGTCCGCCTTGCAGCAGCCTCAGCTCCTTGCCCCCTCCTGACTCGGGTACAGGACGTTCTTGTCCTGTGGAACATCTGGCTCCCAGGGCCTGAGGCTCCTGGCAGGGGGACTGTGGCTCTTATCATTACCAGGTTTTCACCATGGCCTCAGCAGCGCCTTCGGAGCAGGCCTCCTGGCTGCTGTGTGTAGAACTGGACCAAGGCCAAACCCCTCCCCAGGCCCCCCCCACCCCCGCCCTGCCTCCCAGAGCTCAATCAGCAGATCCACCTCCATGCTCCGTGTTTCCCATTTGATTTCTCCCACAACATCCTCGTCCTTCGCGACTTGGCAGTGCTCGTCCTTTTGTTCCTGGTGCCTAATTAAAATCAGTGATTTAATAAATCACCAAGGAGTCCCTAGGCAGGCAGGGGCATCCTCTCTCATCCCCACAGGGCAGGATGGTAGAGGCAAGAAGGAGGTGTGTGGACTTGGTATCTCTAGGGGTTTTGTTTTTCATTCATTCACTCTGCAAATACTTCTCAAGCACCTATTAGGTACCAGTGTCTGGGTTAGGCCCTGAGAAGAGAGTGAGAAATAAGAAGATAAGTCTCTATACATTCTCTTCCCCACCCACTTGCTGGTGAGGTCTTGCCCCAGATGGACAGATTTTCCAAGACTGACTTCTGTACACGTCGCTTTGGCTGCCCGCTCAGACCTTCCACTGCTGTGCCCTTATCCCAGCCAGAGCAGCTGTCCTGACCTTTGTTTCTTTCACCCTGGAGCTGGCTTTACCTTTTGAACTTAACCCCTTGAGGCTTTAGGGGTGCCTTCTCCAGAGGCCAGCCCTGGAGCTGAACTCCTCCTACAGACCCCAGTCCTGAGCTTTGCCCTGGCTTGTTCTCAACCCCTTGCCCTAGACTCAGAGGAACTGGGTACGTTTTAAGGACAAGTATTGAAGTTAAGGCCAAGTGCTGATAATGCAATTAGATTAGAGCCTCTGGAATAACTCCATTGCCTTTTTATACAGTCAAGTGACTTCCTTGGATGAGAAAACTGAATGATAACTAAAAGCCAGCTTCCTTGGAGAAAAGAAGGATTAACCAGGACAAGAGTGAGTTTCCACTTTGTTTTTGGAATGTTGAAGGAAACAGAATTGGATGTCACCGTTCACTTCTGCTTCCTCTGCCTTCCTTTCTATTTCTTCTGCCAAGCCTGACTCTCTCCAGCCTCCAAGCAGTAGGAATGCACACTTGGGAGCTCACAGATCTGCCATACATTCCCTTGAACTCCGTGCATTTCATGCAGCGTCGGTTCTGAGCTCGGTGACAGCCCTCCATGTGGGAACCTTAGCGGGATGTTGGCGATCTGGGTTTTAGATCCAGTGGAGCCGTTCAGATTCTGATCAGTCCTCGGAGTTGCATCTCCTTGTGTTTTGAATGATTCGTTTTAGACTTTTAGCCTTAGGATTTGGCATTTCAGAATGTTAGTTCTCTGCATAGCTTAACTTATCTACATCCTTGTTGACCTTTAATCAATAAAAGATGGTCTTGGCTTCACCATGGGACAGATTCTGTGTTACAGGATTGCTTTTTTTGCTGACGCTCAGCAGTTGGATGCCACCTTCCCTGCTTTAAACAGTCAAGGGCAGCCATCTTCACCTCCTTTGACTCACTAAATGACAGTAACATGCCTCTCCTCACTTTGTGGTGACCAAAAAGGTCTTCAGTCATTGCTAAGTGTTCTCTGGGGGGTAAAATCATCCCCAGATGAGAATCCCTTCAGGCCCATTGAACAGCATGAACCTGGCGCCGAGTTCTCCCCTGGCAGTTTGGGAGGGAAATTGTTTTTGGGTCTAAGGGAAGAAAGTCTTTCCTCCCAACCCTACCCCCCAGCACCTTGTGAGAGCTCTCTGGGGCCCCTGATCTCAGCCTGGAGAGGACAGATCTCAGAGACGTGGGGGAAGGTACCAGAGTGAGCACATCAGGAAAGCCAGGCCTTCTGAGAGGCATCCGTACATATTCCCCCATCTCACAGGCGTTCAGAGGGTTGGACATACCCATAGAACCAAGTATGGTTTCTCTTCCACACGCCGTAAGGAGCCCCGTCCAGCATTCACGCTGTGTGCTCTGAGCCCATGAGCGATAACATCAGAGGCTCCCCTTTGTTAATTACAAGATGAGTGTATTAACATGAAGATGTGTTCTGGAGAATTAGATCTGGTCCCTGCCCTGACTCTTGACATGGGCCCTGAAGCAATGTACTTCCCCTTTGGGGATTTTTGTCCTCACGTTCATAAAACGAAGACGTCAGATTGTACCCATGATGAGAAATTGTCCTGCTGTCCCCATCAGCCTCCCCACACCCTGAACCTTGAGAATCAAACAGCAAATACAGCTGTTTTCAGGTCATATTTATTTTAGTGAAAAATGAGAGTAGCTTTATTGAGTCCTATGGAAGACCAGGTGTATTCTTAAAACTTAGGTTAACCTGTTCCATTGACAGGAAGGATGTTAATAAAAATGACTTTATTTAGCCCCTGAAATGTTAATATCTGGGCTTTTTGCGGGCCTCTCACCGCTGTGGCCTCTCCCGTTGCGGAGCACAGGCTCTGGACGCACAGGTTCAGCGGCCATGGCTCACGGGCCCAGCCGCTCCGCGGCATGTGGGATCTTCCCGGACCGGGGCACGAACCCGCGTCCCCTGCATCGGCAGGCGGAGCAGCAACATGGAAGCAGTTTATCCTAAAATTACATTTATCCTAGAATTACACCTCGAACCATATGGCAAAATGAGCCAGGCCACAGGTAAAACATCACTGGGCGTGGTCTCAATAATCTCTTAGGGATGATGTATATAGTTTTGTGTGCAAGGAGAGCGCCCCCTAGTGTAAATTTAAGCTCCACCAAAACTGAATGTTGTTCAGCAGCTCTTGCAGAAAAGGGTGGAGGGGCTTTGGGACAAGACCAAAGTTGGTTTATTAAGAGAGTTTACCAGAGAAGTATGCTTTTTGGGAAGCTTCCAAACGGCATTAATGGCTTTGCAGTCAAAGGACTTGGGTTTTACAATCCACCTTGGCTTCAAATCACTGCTTCCAGGCTGTATGCACTTGCGTGAACTACTTCAGCCCTGTTTTCTTTATCTGTGAAACTGAGATGATGAATACCCACGCCTCAGGTTTGTTTTCAGAGTAAATAAAGGAAGTGGGAGTTGGGAGAGTGATTGAAGATGAAGCTGGAAAGATAGGGCTTGATCATGAAGCGTTTATATACCATGCTAAGGAGTTGAACTTGACTCAAAGAACAAGGGAGCCAATAGAAGCCTGTGGGCAAAAGAGAAAGGATAGCACTTGTATGTTTGAAAGATAACTGGTGGCAATGTAGACAACGGGGGCTTGAGATTCTGGTGGTGGTGATGGAGCTGGAATACATGGGAAAGATGTTTTGGAAGTAGCATTGACTTCAAATTGATGCAGTATGGTGGGTCTTGAGATGGGAGGGGACAGGGTGCAATTGGAAATGGCAACATGCATATGTGTAGCTGTTGAAATGCTTTCCCGTAAGCCTTCTTACCTGATGCTCACAGTAATTTTATGAGCTAGAGATTGTAAAGATCATTCTCATTTTATATGTAGGGAGTCTGATAGTCAGGGAGATTAAGCCAAAGGATATACAGTTAGTAAGTGGCCAAATCAGAACGTTTGGCCCAGGTCTTTGGCCCCTGATTCTGCCTCTGTCTCTCTGACCACACTTCCTCTCAAGGTTCAAGAGGCAGTTTAGGCCCAGGGTTGGATGTGTGCTGGGGTCCCAGGTTGTGTAATCTCCCTGGTTGCTAGGAGTCTCTCATAATCAGAGTCCCCAGGTTGCTAGGAGATCTGGGTTGCTAAGAGTCTCAGTTTATTATAGGTCTTGGGTCGGTAGAAGCCCTGGGTTATTCAGTTTTTCAATTTATTAAAGGCTTCACGGTTCTCAGAGACATCAGTTATTAGGGGTCTCAGGCTCCTGGGCTATTGACATCATCAGGTTGTGGGCCCACCCTGGTTGCTAGGAATCTCAGGGTGTCAGAGGCCCTGGGTGTGTGGAGGCCTTCTGCTGTTGAAGGTGCTAGTTTACTGGAAACCTCGGTTTTTAATTAATTATTTTATTTTATTTTGGCTGTCCCATGCAGCATGCATGAGGGAGCTTAGCTCCCTTAGTTCAACCAGGGATTGAACCCATGCCCTCTGCAGTGGAAGCGTGAAGTCCTAACCACTGGACCGCCAGGGACTTCCCAAAACCTCAGTTTTTAGCACCTCCAGCATGTGAGGGTTTCCAAGTTACTAAGAATGTGGACTCAGATTTTTAGGTCCAGGGCCTCCCAAGTCATGGGTCAGGAATGCAGTTTTCTCCCACCCATTCAGCCTCTTTCTCTGGTCAGATAGAGTCACAGAAGCTTTCTGTTTTTCTCAGGTGCTTCATCAGGCGGCCTCGTTCTGCTCCCACAGCTGTGCTGACCTGATTCATTCTTCTCCTGGTTCTTCCCATTTAGGTACTGATTCCAAGGCCTTTAGTGCAGAAACTTGTTACGATTCTAAATAAAGCAGATGTTGAAGCGCATTTGGGTTATGTTTGTGTTCTCATAATTCACCTTCTAGCTGGTCAGTTTTAAATAATCTTAAATTAGACTTTGTGAAAAATGCCAGGGTTGACTGCCCCTCATTTCCAATAATTTTTTTTTTTCTGTACGTGGGCCTTTCACTGCTGTGGCCTCTCCCATTGTGGAGCACAGGCTCCGGATGCGCAGGCCCAGCAGCCATGGCTCACGGGCCCAGCCGCTCCGCGGCATGTGGGATCCTCCCGGACCGGGTCACGAACACGCGTCCCCTGCATCGGCAGGCGGACTCCCAAACACTGCGCCACTAGGGAAGCCCCCAATAATTTTATTAGATGAGTCAGAACAGTAAGACTTGCCAGTGCATTTTTCCTTTTCTTAAAAAACTTTTTATTATCAAATAGTTATTCCCAGAAAGTTGCAAAGAGGGTAGAAAGAAATCCTGTGGCCTCTTCGTCCAATATCCCCCAATGGTTACATCTTCCAAAAGGATCAATGCTTAGTAGAGTAATTCCCTGCTCATCCAGAGAGCTGGTGACTTCCACGAGGGCCAACGCAGCGCAAGCTTGGAAGGGGAAAAGGCCTCTGACTGGTTGAAATAAACTCCTGCTTTCCCTTTGCAGTATCCTTATACAACATAATATACAGTTGGCCTCCTGTATCCACGGGTTTCCACCTGCAGTTGGTTGAATCTGAGGATGCGAAACCCATGGATACAGGCCAACTGCACTAGGACATTTGCTATAGGGACTTGAGCATCTGCAGATTCTGGTATCCTGGGTGTGGGCGGGGAGGTGGTCCTGGAACCAAAACCCTACAGATACCAAGGGACCCACTGTAATATCAGTCAGGACATTGACATTGCGATGACGTGTGTGTACAGTTCCGCGTCATTTTTTTTTTTTTTTTTTTTTTTTTTGCGGTACGCGGGCCTCTCACTGTTGTGGCCTCTCCCGTTGCGGAGCACAGGCTCCGGACGCGCAGGCTCAGCGGCCATGGCTCACGGGCCTAGCCGCTCCGCGGCATGTGGGATCTTCCCGGACCGGGGCACGAACCCGCATCCCCGGCATCGGCAGGCAGACTCTCAACCACTGCGCCACCAGGGAAGCCCCCGCGTCATTTTATAACGTGCATTTGTGTACCTACCATCCAGATCAAGATACAGAACTGTCCCAGCACCACAAAATCTCCCTTGTTCTCTCCCTATAGAATCGTGGGCATCTCCTTCCCTCCCCAACCAGTGTGTTTTTAAATGTATTCTCCTAACCTTTACTCAGTGCCTTTTGGATGCCTCACCCATTAATAGGTCAAGGAAATACAGAGATGAAATATAACATACTCCTTGCTCTGGAAGAGCTCACAGACAGGGCTACAGTCGCGTACATCATAAATTATAGTGCAATGTGGGAGTTCTGTGACAGGGAGAAATTCAAGGGCCGGGGGCAAGAAAATAGATTGGAGGGTTCAGGAGATAGAGAGTGGGATAAACACTTTCTGTGGAAGGTGCAACGCTGGGCTGATTTTGAAGGGTGAGATGGAGTTATCAGGTGCCCAATGAGGAGAGATTCTAGACAGATAAGTTTGGGGAAGAGTGGGTAGCTCAGAACCGTGGAAGCCCAGGGGGTGGCGTTGCAGGGAGAGAAGTATTGGGAGGAAGGGCTGGAGAAGTGGGGAGAGGACAGAGTGTGGAGGACTTCAGAACTAGTTCTGCAAGTGATAGAGATCCACTGAAAGATTTAAAAATGGGGACTGGTGTATTCAGTTCTATCACTTAGATGTAGAGAGAGACCCCTTAGGGAATGACTGTAGTCCCAGATAAGATACGCTGACAGCACCGACCAGAGTGATGGGGACAGATATGGAGGAACCATATTTGACCTCTGAAGGACGTCGGGGGTGGGGGGGGAGTATGACGTGGATGCACAAGCACTTTTTTCCAAATGGATGTTTCTCCTTTCTCTTTAGGCTGTGTCGGTTTCCCTGAGAGCAAATCCCTAGGATGTAAGTCCAGGAAGACGAATGCTAGTAGATTAATTCCCTGCTCATCCAGAGATGTTGTGACTTCCACGAGGGCCAACACAGCACAAACTTGGACGGGAAAGAGGCCTCTGATTGGTTAAAACTAGCTCCTGCTTTCCCCTTGCAATATCCTTTAGGCCCTTTTACTCAGAGCCTTTTTTGTCAATTCAAGTGAAGTTCTCAAAAGTATGGTTAGTTTCCTCTCCCCCAAAATAACAATAATTAAAGAACTACCTTTTCTTGAGTGTCTGCTTGGAGCAAGGTTCTGTGTAAGATGATCTGCATGTTATGTCGTTAATCCTCTCCACAGCCCCCTGGGTGGCAGTCCTTTTAACTTAATGGGTGAGGATACTGAGGCTGACTAACCCACCAAGGTCACAGAGCTAGTAAATTCTGTGACACCAGGACTCCAGCCCAGGTCTGGCTGCTTTCAGTCAGCTGCCCTGTACCGTGGAAGCCACACATCATAGGAGGGGAGGGAAGAGTGTCAGCCAGTAGTGGCACCACAGCAGGGAAGGGAATAATGTGGATTGAGGAACCTGGTGACTCTTAAGTGATTTTCTACCAACTTCACGGAGGACTGTATCGGTCACGGTTCTCCAGAGGAACAGAACAAATGGGATTTGTGTATATAAACACACATACAGGGAACTATAAAAATGTGGTTAGAACCGTCGTTGTATATATATTTGGGATAAGGCTTATGCAGTTGTGGAAGTGGCTGAGTTCCACTGCAGGGTGAGCTGGTAAGCTGGAGACCCAAGAGGATCAATGGTGTCATTCCAGTCTAAAGGCTGGCAGGCTCAGACCCAGGAAGAGCTGATGTTTCAGTTCTAGTTCACAGGCAGGAAAAAAGTCAATGTCTTAGTTTGAATTGCAGTCAGGCAGGGGGAATTCCCTCTTATTCAGGGAGGATCAGCCTTTCCCTTCTCTTCAGGCCTTCCGCGGGTTGATTGAGGCCCACCCACATTAGGGAGGGCAATCTGCTTTAGTCAATCTAGTGATTGAAATGTTAATCTCATCTAATGCACAGTATAATGAATATAGACACCAATATTGTATTGCAGTCATCAAGCTTGCTAAGAGACTAGAACTTAATTATTCCAGCCACTAAAAAGAAATAATGATGCAATGTGACCAAGGTGTTAATTACGACTATGATGATAATCATATCACAATATAGAAATGTATCAAATTAACATGTCTTACACCTTAAATTTACACAACCTTATGTGTCAAATACATTTCAATTTTTAAAGATGTTAATCTCCTTCAGAAACACCCTCATAGAAACACCCAGGATAATGTTTGACCAAATATCTGGGCACCCTGTGTCCCAGTCAAGTTGACACAGAAAATTAACCATCACGAGGAGGAAGACAGATTAATAAAGGAGACACAAAACTAAAAGAATATGATGGGGTGAGACTCTGCAGTGCAGGGTTAGTGACGTTACATGCCTCAGGCCTCCTGATAACAATGTCTTGTGATCACAGCCACATACTGTGATCAAAGATGAAAATAGGGGCTTCCCTGGTGGCACAGTGGTTGAGAGTCCGCCTGCCGATGCAGGGTACACGGGTTCGTGCCCCGGTCCGGGAAATTCCACATGCCGCGGAGCGGCTAGGCCTGTGAGCCATGGCCGCTGAGCCTGCGCGTCCGGAGCCTGTGCTCTGCAATGGGAGAGGCCACAACCGTAAGAGGCCCGCATACCGCAAAAAAAAAAAAAGATGAAAATAACAGGGACACAACTTATCAAGAAGAGGTTAGTTCTATTTTCACTGTTATGAGTTGGGAGTGGATCGGATGAGTAGACCTCTCTAGGAGCTCCAGGCTCTCCCTACTTGCAGGCAGGGTAGGACTCATTTCTTCATTATCCACAGAGACCCCTGCATACTCCTCGGGACCACCCTCGGCACTCTCCCGATGGAGTCCTCTGAGCTGAGGTTCTTCTGAATCAACCGACTAGATGATTTTCATTCATTTCTTCATTTCTTTCCATAGTATTTTTTGATCTTGTTGTCAACAATGGGAAAATAGACAATAGGGACGCCTCGGGCATCTCCTAGTCTGGTGGGAGCGATGGAGAAAGAAGATACTGATGTAGTGTGGTAGGTGCTGAGATGCCACATTAACATTGATTGCTGTGCCAGGGTATAGGGGACTCCTGACTCAGTCCAAGGAGTCCAGGGGAGGAAGACAAGCTCCAGCAACGCTTTAAGGAGGACCAGCAGCTAGCCAGTTAGTTGGAACAGAAAGAGTGTACTTGACAGGGAAAAACATATATAATGGCACGTAAGACATGGCTGCAAGCACTGACACACATTTAGGGAACTAAAGTTTGATTAGAACAGTGGTTCTCCCCTCTGGTAGCACTTTGGAATCTCCTGGAAGTGTTGAAAAAGTAGTAATGCCTGGGCTTTACCCCCAGAGATTTGGATGTAATGGGACTGGGGTGGTGCCCAGGTGTCAGTATTTTTTCTGAAGTGTAGCCAGGACTGAGAAGCAGAAATGGAAGAGATGCTTCAGGAGAACTTAAACCTGAAGGGAGCTGGTGGGGGATCTCTGCTGGGATGTGGTCAAGACTCCGAGCTTGCTTTGGGGGAAACGGAAAAGACTCGCACTGAGCTCAGCAGAGAAATCAAGACCCACCAATTGTCAACTGGGGTCTCGTCTGCCCTTGTAACTTTTTCTTTTGAGCTTTCTGTTTCTTCTTCTCCATTTAAGAGTGAAAGTCAAGTGGGAAATAACAAAACATACAATAAAATAAAAATAAACTGAAAGATGACTCAATAAAAAGAAGTGATAAACTAGTAAAAGCAGGCCGATCCAGTAACAACCTCCAAAACTCAACCGCACGAAATCACCACCCGGGGCCAGACAATAAAAACAGTAGTTAAGACATACTGATCCAAGTGGTACATATCTTCAGGCATTGAGACAGTGAGGGAGGATTATTCCCATTTTACAGAGGAGCAAACTGAGGCTTGGGGAGATTACCGTGGTTCTAGGGGGTGGGGCAGCGTAACGACTCCATTTTATAGATGAGGAAATGGAGGTTAACTGGCCAAGACTAAATAGCCAGCCAAGGGCACAGCAAGAATTGAACTCAGGTTTCCTAACTCGAGTCCAGAGCCCTTCCCCCAGGACAAAGTCTCAAGCCTTGGCTGTGCACTAGAGTCATCTGGGGGACCTTTTAAGAAATACTGATGCCAAAGAGACATTTCTCTAAAGAAGACACACGGGTGGCCGACAGGCATATGAAAAAAACGTTCAACATCACTAATCATTAGGGAAATGAAAATCAAAACCACAATGAGACCTCACACCTCATACCTGTCAGGACGGCTATTATAAAAAAAGCAAAAGATAAGTTTTGGAGAAACTGGAACCCTTGTGTGTGTTGGCAGGAACGCAAAATGGCGAAGCAGCTGTGGAAAACAGTATCCTCAAAACATTAAAAATAGAACTACCGTGTGATCCAGCAACCCCACTTCTGAGTATTTATCCAAAAGAATTGAAATCAGGAACTTGAAGGGATATTAGCACTCTTACGTTCATTGCAGCACTAGTCACAATAGCCAAGATGCGGAAAAAACCTAAATGTCCATCAGATGAATGGATAAAGAAAATGCGGTCTAGACACCCAGTGGTGCACTATTCAGCCTTAAAAAGGAAAGAAATTCTGTAACACGTGAGCACACGGATGAACCCGGAGGACATTACGCTCAGTGAAATAAGCCGGTCACAGAAAGACACACACTGCATGATTCCACTTATAGGAGGTATCGAAAAGAGTCAAGTCCATAGAATCAGAGAGTGGAATGGTGGTTGCCGGGGTCTGGGGGAGAAGGGAGTGGGGAGTTACTATCTACGGGCATAAAGTTTCAGTTAAACGGGGAAGAAGTTTCTGGGGATCTGCTGTACCACACTGTACCTATGATCAACTACACTGTACTATACAGTTAAAATTTTGTTGAGGGTAGATCTCATGTTAAGTGACTCATATCTTTCTACCACAATAAAATTAAAAAAAAAAAAAAAGAGAGAAACCCTGATGCAAACGTGGGTCAACCCTCAATTCGAATCTGGTCTGTCTGGGATGGGGCCCGGGCAGACAGGATGAACAGGGACAGCTTGACATGTTTGTGGTTATGCTCTGCTCTTAGTGGTAATTGATCCTGTGCATTGCGTGTCTCTAGAGATGTTTCCTGTATTGTTATTCCCCCTTGAGAATGAAGGAAACTGAGAGGTTAAGTCACTTTTACTGGAACTCCCAGCTGGTAGTCACTAGCGCCCCTGTTCGTTCTCAGGTCAGCCTGACTGCAAAGTCCATGCTCTAACTGCTGTGCCACACGGCCTCCAAGCAGGGGCCCTTGTGGGGTATAGACACGGGTGTCACATGCCCTTCTATTTCACTGCTCTGTCCCACAAGCTTTAGGGTCAACAGCATCCCATTTGTCCCAGGCTTGTCCACACTGAACTGTCATCATCCAGATGGAGAAAAGGGGCGGTTCGTAGCTCAGCATCAAGGGAGAAGAACAAAGGAGTTTGACCGTGAGGTCAGATGCCTGGGGCGGCGGCGGCCACCCGCCAGCAGCATCATCCCTCGGTACCCACCGGAAGGGCCTGTTGGGAGGAGAGGAGTGAGCCATCCTTCAAAGTATTGTGCGTGTGAGCGAAGGTGGGCAAGGGGGGTTGAGCTTAGATCCTCCTAATATGTCCCCAGGCCCTGACATTGAGGGGCTCAGGGGGGCTAGCAAAGCTGGGTGGGTGAAGATGGTTCTAGAAGATGAGCTCACAGAACTGGGGAGTTCCAGAAGGCCCCACGTCATTTAGAGCCTGCCCTTTCCCATCATTCTCTTCAAGCTGGGTGCCTGGGGCCCCAGCTGTATCATGGGGGGTGTCCCGGGCTGAAGCAGAGCGTTGGGCCGCTGCTGTTACTGCCACTGTCACTGCTGTGTCAGCTCTCGTGCGGACGACACCTGATCAGTGAGCCCCCTTCCCGCTCTTCCTGCAGCTGTTTACTGATTAGAAAGGGACATGGAGAAAGGAAGGCAGTGGTCAGGGATTGCGGGGCGGGGCGGCGGATCCTGGGCTGGTGAAGCGGCGGGTGGGGAGTTGAGAGCGAGAGATTGGAGACCACGCTGGCAGCCTCTGGTCTCTGGATCAGCAGACCTGACTCCTGCTACCTCTAGATCTGCTGGGAAATGCTCAGGATGAAATGACCTTTAAACAACTCTGCTACCGAAAAAGCAAACACAAGTCTCTGTAGAGCAGCCGGCTTGGTTTCTTCATCTAGAAGTTGGAGACAGTAATCCTTCCCCCCTTGAATTGTTGAGAGGATTAGATGAGATGAAGTCAGAAAACATCCAGAAAAAGCCCAGCACAGCGTCTGCCAGATTTTAAGAACTCAGAAGGGTGTCTTCCTCCCTCTCATCCCCCCACATTTTGACGAGAAGGGCTCATGCTCTTGTGGACACGACTTCAATATACTTCAGTCTTGAGAAGCACCCATTGATCGGCCGCTCCATGCCGGCAGCTCTGCTTGACTCTCAGGATTGACTCTCTTGACTCTCAAAGAACCATTGTTCTTTGGAAGTTCACCTGGTAGTGGGAAAGGCTAACGTCTTTTACAGTCTACTGTGCAGGAGGGCAGAAGCACAGGGCGCTTTGGGAGTATTGGGGGGGCGGGGGCCCACTGGGGGAGTCCCGCTGGGGAACTCACCTCTAATGTGACCCTTGAAGTATAGGTAAGAGTGAAGCACGTAAAGGAAACGAGAGGGTTCCTGCTCAGACGGCAAGATCGTCGTGAGCGAATGACGTGTCGTTACTGGAACTTAATGTGTTGCGGGGGAGAGGTCAGCAAGGCTGGGTCACGAGGACCACGCTTAGGAGGAGTGAGGAAGGAAGTCATCAAAGGACGTCACACGCCAGGCTTTTTGTTTAAAACCTTCGTGCTGGTGAATGTGGGGAGAATAGCTGGGGAGAAGGTCGGGACTGGATGCCAGGAGACCATCAGCACGGCAGGAGGGTGGGCCGAGCTGAGGAAAAGATGCTGCCCTTGGAGGGAAGGTGGACTCAACAGCACATTGGGATTGATGGCTTGGGGATGAGTGAAAGATGTTGTGATGGAGAGGAGTGAAGAATGACATTTATATCTGGATGAAAATGTTTATCCAGTTTGGATAAATAGGTTTAAACAATAGAACATGATGAGTTTAAAACCAAGAATGTTTGAAACCAAGAAAGGGAAGACATACAAAAGAGCACTAAAATAGTGGGAAGGTTCGTTCTGTTTTGGACGTGCTCCGTTTGAGTTCACTCTGTCTTATCCAAGCGGAGGTTCCCAGGAGGCAGTTACCTATGAGGTCTGCTGCTCCGGGGAAGATGTCATATACGCCATCACCCTGCAGCGGGCAGTAGGCACAGACATGCTTGGGTATCTTGCAGGCTGCCCGGAGGGTTTCCTGAAGTGGGAGAGAGGAGGGCTCAAGGGAGAAATGCCTGGGAAGCGTATCGGCATTTAAGGCCTGGGCGGAAGTGGATTCCACGAAAGGGAATCCGAGGAACCTGCGAGAGGGGAGCGTCATGGAAGCTGAGAGAGGCAAGAGTTTCAACCGGGTGGAGTGGCAGCGGTGTGCAAGGCTGCTGAGGGCTCCCGCGAGACAGGAGCTGATGAGGGTCCATCGGACTGCGTAGAACAGCGTCAGGCCAGTGGTCGTGGTGGTGACGCTAAATTTCACTGGGTTGAGAAACAAATGGGAGGTGAAAAGATCATAGATTTTCCCCTAGAAGTTGAAATGAGAAAGAGAGGGAGAGGGACAGGTCAGTATAGATAAAGAGTCCGGGGAAGGTTATTTTAGAAGCTGGAGATCTAAGCATGTCTGTATCTGCAGAGGAAGGAGGGGTTGGTGGAGAGGAGGGGCTGGTGACGCTGAGAGAGGAGAAGTGGCTGGTAGAACATGGTGGAGAGATGCGAAAGGATGAAACACAGAGGTTGGAGGAAAGATGGGCCCCCGTCAGTGTAGAGGCGCCTCCTCTGTGAGGGTAGGGATGGGGTAAAGGCAGAAAGAGGAAGGAGGTCTCACCTGTGCGCACCTTGTTTTTCTCAGTGAGGCAGGAGGTGAGGTGGGACAGGGCAGGGAGGGGACTCAAGGACAGTAATGAGGGTCATGAATACCCCCTGAGGGAAATGGGAGAGAGAAACCTGACCAAGACGAGCATCAGTGCCGTTGCCAGCATCGCTTCCTAATAGAAATAGTGACCAGCCGAGTTCTAGTGCAAAGAGCCCCGTTCTCTCCGTGCCTTTCTTTTCTCATTCATTCTTTCAACAATCCGATGAGGCAGGTGTTATTAATTGCCTCACATTATAGAGGAAGAAGATGGTGCTGGGAAAGTGTCCACATCAGAGACGTTATGCGTAGGGGGGGGCTTCCCGCTGAGACGCGGCTTACTGCAAAGCCCACCCTTGTCTTGTCATCCTTGGGCTCGGGGCCACCCAACTGTAGGGACAGCCACTCCCGAGGTTGTGTTTCATTTTTGGAATCTATGAAGGTTGGGGGGCCGAGGTCGTGAGAGACATGGAGAGGCAGGTCACAGGTGGCTGGGGAGAGATAGAAGTGGAATAGAGACATTTCTCTATTCTGAGACAGAGTGGAGGCCAAGGTCATACCCAGGTGCAAATGTCCTTCATGATGTTGGGGACAGGCCTGCAGAGCCAGTGATGAGAGGCGTGGAGGGCACACCGAACCGGGCGAGGTGAGCCTCGAGGGAGGCCGGGCTTTAACAAGGTGATGGTTTAGATGGGGTGGCGGACATGGAGGAGAGTTTCAGCATCGCCCTGGGCGGCCTGTGTGTGGGAGAGAGGGCATCCTCTGCCTGAGAGGCTGCAGGGCGGCAGTGTCCTAGGGCGAGACCTGGCTTCAGTGCAGGCCAGGACGGGGAGGCTCAGCGCTAGAAGAGAGCTTCGTGCTGAGGGATAAAATAAGGCTGAGGGATTGATTTACACAGATGCCACTGCTCGGCTGTCCCCTCCGGGAGCATCTGCTTGTGGCCAAAGCCCAGTGGGACTTTGGAGTCATATAAACTTTGGCCTCAGTCCAAACTTTGTCCCTTCTGAGTTGTGAAGTCCTGGGATTCAGGGTTCCGTGATGCCTGGCAAGTAGTATGGAGCTCAGAATACGTTTGTCCTCTCCCCGCTTCCCCTCCTCTCTCTCAGCTGCCGGGACAGGGGGTTACAAAGCAGGATTGGAGGGGAAAGAGGCTGGCCTCGGGGAACCCTCTTCTGGCTCTTGGTGGTACGGCTGAGGCCCCATCAGGGCTACAGGGGAGCAGGTTGGCACTTCCCAGGTACACTCAGGCCCTGTTTCCCTTCTTCTTCCAGGGGCACCCTTCTGTGAGCTGCCTGTCAAAGCCCAGCTTGGAGCCAGGGCGACGGGGTCTCCAACCCTGCCGCCCGCATGGAAGGTGGGAGCTGGGCTCCCAGAAGGTGGCCGTGCCTGCCTGGGATGACGTCACTGGCCTTGGCGTCTCTGCTCAGCTGCCTGCTCACCTCCGGCCAGGCCGAGGTCTACAGTCGCTGTGAGCTGGCCAGAATGCTGCAGGATTTCGGCCTGGATGGCTTCCGGGGATACAGCCTGGCGGACTGTGAGGACTGCCCTCCCTTCCTCCCTCTTCCTCCCTCCAGGGCTGTGGCCTTGGGAGCCTCTGTTCTCCTTTGTCAAACAAGGATCCCATGAGCTGAGAGGTAGAGAACACCTGGCACTGGGGTGAATACACAGCAGGCAGACGACAGGCAGCCACAGCAGAACGACCTCTTCCTTTTCTCCCCCGCTGGTAAAGCCAGGAGCCACAGGAAAAGAATGGTGTCCTACCCTAATCTGAATTGCGGTCACGAGGGTCAGACATTCCCAGTGAAGTTTAGGGCGAGCGGAGCAAAGCAGTAAATACCAAACTTTTCAAGCTGGTGGCAGTTTCGAGAAGCAATGAAGTCCAGCCACACCCGGACTCATTTCTTCTCTAGTTCTAGCCCTCTCTCTAGGTTCCCCCTGTGCCTTCCTAATCATGTCTCTAAAGAGCGAGCTCTTGTTCGTTCACCCCACGGCATTTCTTGGGTCCTACTATGTGCGGACAGTGAGACCGTGGGAAGATTGCTAGCCTAGGTGTCAGGACGCCTGAGGTCGGGTCCCGACCCTTGCTCTTCGGTAGCTCTGTGTGACCTTGAGTCAGTCACTTTGCCCCTCCGAGCTTCGATGGATTCATTTGTCAAGGAGGTGGGAGGGCGTCTGCCCTGACTGCCTGGAAACGGGAGTGAAGGCTCAGAGAAGGTGACGTGTGGAGTCTGCCCCATGAGCCCTCTGGGCTGGGTTGGCCTCCGTCATCCGACCCGCAGGCCTGTGTCTCCGCCCTGTGCAGGGGTCTGTCTTGCTTACTTCGCAAGTGGCTTCAACACAGCTGCCGTGGACCACGAAGCCGATGGAAGTACCAACAATGGCATCTTCCAGATCAACAGCCGGAAGTGGTGCAAAAATCTCAACCCCAAGGTCCCAAACATGTGCCAGATGTACTGCTCCGGTAGGCTGGGCCTGGGCCCGGGGCTGGCTGGGGCCGGGCTCTGCACCGGCCATTGCTTCTTCCCCAGCTTTGTGTGTTCCTCCTGCCTTATGTTTGAGTGGGGACCCCCGCTGCCTGCTGGGTCTACCAAGGAGGGCGGGATGGGGCGAGTGATGAGGATGGATCCTCCGTGAATATAATTTGGGGTCCCAGATGGGACACTGTCCTGAGAGCTGTGGCAAGGGAGGGGGGATGGCTTCTGATGGGGGGAAGTGATCGGGGAAGCCCTGTGCTTCCAGGGCGGTTGAGGGACAGGGTTGAATTTAGGATGGAGGAGGGTGTGTACATGTGTGAGAAAGACAGAGAGATGGAGACAGACTCTGGCTATCCAGCTCCAGCCCCTGCTCCCTCATCGTGTTTCTCTGCCTCCCTCCCCAGACTTGTTGAATCCTAACCTCAAGGATACTGTTATCTGTGCCATGAAGATAGTTCAGGATCCCCAGGGTCTGGGCACCTGGTAAGTAATGTAGGTTGGAGGCCCCTGCAAGGAGACGTGGCCAGGACCACAGTAGGGAACTAACCTTCTCTGAGTGTCCTCCTTACCCCAGGCGCCATTCCATGGCCTCACAATCCAATCTGCACGGCCGCTTTCGGTGGTGGCGGAGCTCACTACCACTGATGTATTTACAGACAGCGCACTGAATTTTAGGGAGGATAAGCAAGTCACTGGAGGTCACGGAGCCAAGCCTGGCTCCTCCAAGACCTGCCTATGTCGGGATGCCTGCCTACAAGTTCACTAGTCCAGGGTCTAGGAACTTTGTTTCTTAACTGTGGCATCTTTGTCCAGTACAACAGATCAAAGAGGTTCCCTGCTTGAAGCGTGGGTGGGTGCCCTGGAGCCGCACCCTATCAGCCTTCCCTTTACTCACCTCCTTCCCACAAGATGGCCTTTGGAGCCATCCTCATAGGCAAGGGAGTTGGATGAGCACCCGATGGGGCGCTGGACTGTATCTTTGGAGCCCCTGAAGCAGCAGGCCTACAGCTTCCCAGCCTCTTCCCATGGGAGCTTCTCTACAGAGAGTCTCCAACCTCCCTTTACTCCCCTATCTGGATAGCAGCAGGGGTAAAATCCCTCCAGGTGGCCAGAACCCAGGGCAGATGTGATAGTGACGAGGCTGCTGGGGTAATTAGGAAAGTATCAAATGTCAGTCCATGAGCAGAAGGAAGCGAGACGGACTAGAGGCAGGGGGGCTAGTTGGGAAGCCTCCGCAGGAGTCTAAATGAGAGACAGAGGGTGTGGACTCAGACAGTTATATAGGTGATGGACAGGAGAGGGGTGAGGGGTGAGGGGCTGTGGAGAAGGAACAGGGACGCGTGATATATGGCCAGTGAGCGAGAGGAGGAGGTGAAAAGGACCATGAACGTAGAGAAGGTCCAAGGTGGGCCTTGACAATGGCCACAGCTTTGGAGACGTGTTGATTTGAGAACCGTTGAAGCCCCAGGAGCTGAATCTGGAATGAGGCAGGCTCAGCAGGATAGAATGCACATCTATAAAATCAGGAAGGGTGAATGCAGGCTCAGGTAGGAACCCAAGGGCTTGAGGCCTTGGGGCCATTACCCTGGGATGGAAGAAACAGGTTCTTTTGGGTTAAATCGAAGAACAACTCTCTTGTACGCTGGGAGTAAATTTGTGGCATGTATAACCTCTGAGAGGCGGCTGAGGCTAATAGGAAGTGGTTCTAGAATGTAGGAAGGGTGCTGTTTATTCCCTCCACATGCACACCTGAGAACTCACCTGTGCCAGGCTCTGTGCTGCGTGCTGGGCTTCAGGCGTGGCCAAGACCCAGTTCTTTGCCCTCAAGCGTCTCAGTCTAATGGAAGAGATGAACAATCAAGGTCTTTTAGGGGCCCTCCTTGCCATTGGGCTCTCTGACATTGACATCATAGAGGACCCTAGTTATCCAAGTTTGGAACCCCTGGGAACTTGGGACCCCCAGGAGCCCAGGATCTTGCTTAACTTCCTCAAGATGCTAGCATGACACTGGAACAAGGTAATGGTCCTAAAAGAGCCTATAAACTACAGTTACTGGCAACTGAAAGATCCAGATTGGTAGCCAAAGAGAATTGGGTGTAGGTGCATTTCTGTCATTTACAAGCTGTGGACCTTGGGCAAGTAATTCTGCATCTTAGGCTCAGCTTTTCATTTGGAACATAGGGAACATAATATCTGCCCAATTTACCTTATAGGGCTGCTGGGGGGCATGGCAGATAAATGGGTGATGGGTGTGGCAGTGCTATGTACACTGTAAAGGGCTGTACACATGTACGCTGGCATCACTGTCTGCAGAAACATCATGGTGTAGGAAGCGAGCATTGAATTGGGGCTGTGGACCCCAGTCTTTGCCACTGACTTCTGGGTGAACCTGAGCAAGTTACTCCATTGGTAAAATACGGAGGCTAGACAGGTAACTTTTTAAGGGCCATTCTCTCTCTTCTTTTTTTTTTAACTTCTTTTAGGGGGTTCTTTGCTAGTTAACACAGCTGACTTGTCTCTCTTCCCCTTGGTAGCCCCTTTCCTCACCTCACTTCTGGTTTAGAGCCCACGCCTCCATCCTTTTCTCCTCTGAGCAAAGACTGAAGACTGCAGCTGATTTGGTCTCTCCTCTTCCCCATCTTCCATCCTCAGGGAGGTCTGGAGGCATCACTGCCAGGGCGAGGACCTCAGTGACTGGGTGGATGGCTGTGAATTGTAGGATTCTCTCTGGATGGACAGGCCATGCATAGCAGCTTGGGAGATGTGGTTTGGTTCCTGACCCAGGCCTGGGGAGACAAGCCAACTAATAAAGTATAGTTTAATATGTAAGTGTGGTTCTCAGCTGTCACTGTGCGTCCAGGTGGCGTGTTGGAGCCAGAAGCATCTCAGGGTTTCCTCACTATCCGCCTGGGCTGGGGTTCAGCTGGACTTCAAAAAGCCTACCGCGGGAGGTTTGCCTCCACTCCTGGAGGCCTGGGGAGGGGGGGTGTCAGTGCCCGTGTTGCCCACACCTGGCAGAGTTTCCTACATGAACCTCCTGAATGTATGATTGTTGCATGAAGGATGCCTCCTGAATGAACGGTAGGCACTCAGCTAACGTTTGCAGAACTAGCGAGTGAATGGGCCCCGATACCTTCGGGGTGTCAGCTGTCAGGCCCCAGGCTTCTCTCTGGATGGAGCCGCAGCCCCTCCCGAGCTCTCTCCCTCTCGGGGGGCCGCTCTGGCTGCTTCTCCTCCAAGTCCCACTCACCTCGCACTTGGCCATATCTTGGAGCAGTGGGGGGTTTGGCACAATTCGGGAAGAGCTGGCCTAATGGGGTTTCTCCTTTATCCTGGCTGCCCGACCTTGGGAAGGTCACTCCACCTCTCACGGGCAAATTCCTCATGGACAAGAGGAGCTAATACAGGCCAGCTTGCAATATCGTATTGATATCAATTACATAATACAGAGCAGAGAGGCACCTGGTACAGGGCGTGGCACAGAGTGGGGGGGACTTAAGAAACACTGGCCTCTTGTCTGGTTTCCCTGAGCTCTGGGGGCGCCAAGTCCCAGCCCACCTGGTGGGCACACGTCCTGCCTGTCCTGGTGACCAGGGCTTCCTTGGGAGGTCTGCACCAATGTCCTCGTCACTGTTTGCTGAGAATGAGGAAGAGGAGAGGAGAAGGTGTGGGAAGAAAGAGCAGAAGAGGCACGGGGATGGTTTGGATAAAGTGGCAGAAATTTCTATGGGAAGTGGGGAGAATTAAGTGAAGTTCTGGGACTTTTTAAAATTCAAGTCACTAATAAGGACCCACTGTATAGCACAGGGAACTCTACTCAATACTCTGTAATGACTTATATGGGTAAAGAATCCCCCCCAAAAAGTGGATATATGTATAACGGATTCACTTTGCTGTACACCTGAAACCAACACAACATTGTAAATCAACTATATTCCAATTAAAAATGTTAAAAAAAGAAAAGGAAAAAAAAAGTCCTAGTCACCTCATTCTTGGACTAGTTTGGCTCCAGGAGACTAATTGCAAATGGACTTTATCTTTTGTGCTATGGGTGGGGCGAATGCCCCAGGGGATAATTAGCTTGCTAAGGTGCTGCTCCTTCTCTACCTACAAGTACAGGTGAGGGGGCCAGAGGCTCCTGGCGGCTGAGCGAGGCTCTGCAGTGTGCTTCTCTTGGGCTGAGGTCCCTGTGCTCTGCCTGTGAGATCCACACCCTCAGCTGGATGTGGCTGGCTTTTTTCACTCTGAGCACTGGCCTGAAGCTTGCTAGAGTGGGAATCTACGGGAAACTGGCCCAATCAGGTGGGATCCAGCACTCACCGGACACCTCTATTGCAAACTGGGCACAAGCCTCTATTCTATGTGGCCAGGAATCCTTCTAACACTTCAATGGAGCCACTCTTGATGGAGTTGGCATGTAGGATAGGACTTCATCATCTCCGAACTGCCACGTGTCAGGCATCTCACCAGCACTTTCCATGGTTTATCTCACCACCCTCGCAGCATCCCCAGGGGGGTAGAGATGGTCATCCCCATTTTTCAGGAGAAAACTGAGCCCCAGACGAGTTCTAGAACTTGCCCAAGGTAACACAGTTGGTGGAGCTGGGATTCGGATGGGGCTGTTGAACTCCAAAGGCTGTGCTTTGTCCTCAGCATGTCCCAGCCTCCATAGCTGGACCAGCCCTTGGACTCTCAGTCGGCTGGACCCCTGGGGTGGAAAGGCACAGTGAATGGAGGGCAGTGGAGAGACAGCCCAGTTCTATCCAGCAAGCATCTGTCCTTCCTCGGACACTTCACGTTCTCCTCTGTCTCCAAGCCTTTGCTCAGGTAGCTCCTCTGCAGACCTGCCTCCCTGGCAACTTCCACCCACCTCTCAAGGCTTCAGCCGGAACCTACTAATGCCCCAGCCCGGCAGACAGCCCTGGTGCCTCTTCTCCAATGAGTGTGCATGCCAGACGCATCTCTGCTTTACGTCTCTCTGCTCAGGTTCTCGTGTGCGTGTCTGTTGCCTACCTCTGCCTGCCTAGACTCTGAGCTCCCTGAGGTTGTGTCCTCTTGATATATGAGCCACGCAGAAAATGCTCATGGGGTGAGGAAGCCTGGATGGAGACCCCCAGCTGGTGCTGGGAAGTCTTCCAGCTGTTTCTTGTCCCTCCTCCCTGTAAGGCAGGTTGAACTGACGATGCTTTGGTGCCCTCCAATCACTTTCTCTTGGACTTATTATAACTTAGATAGAATTCCTTTTGAAAAGAAGCCACAAAGTCTGAATTACACTGAAGACAAACTGCCCACGATGGTGCTAAGTTAGCCAAATGTGCCACTGCCTTCGGAAGCAGGTGGTGTGGAGAGTAGTTTCAAGGAGTCAAGGCATCCAAATTCCCCATGCCGAGGCATCCCTCACGGCCATTATCACGGGGTGTTTTTTTTTTTTTGCGGTATGGGGGCCTCTCACTGCTGCAGCCTTTCCCGTTGCGGAGCACAGGCTCCGGACGCGCAGGCTCAGTGGCCATGGCTCACGGGCCCAGCTGCTCAGCGGCACGTGGGATCTTCCCGGACCGGGGCACGAACCCGTGTCCCCTGCATCGGCAGGCAGACTCTCAACCACTGCGCCACCAGGGAAGCCCTTTTTTTTTTTTTTTTTAAACAAAAAGCGCTATTACAGTCTTGCTCAAAAACAAATGAGACGTCGACAGGGGTGCGTGTCTAGGGGCTCAACGGCGTACGGAGACCGTGCGCGTGCGTTTCCTGCATACAGTGGACGCAGTGGTCACATTCCTGAAGAATCAGGCCACAGCGATGTTTGTAGAGCGACGCTACTGTTGCTTTCTGTGTATGCAGGTCTCCTCGGCCCTCGTAATCACCACGTGCATAAAGTAATCCTAGAGGTTCTCTGTTCATACTGATTTTCTGCTCGTTCATTCATTTTGCCCTCTGTGAGAACTTGCTAGCACACAAGCTGCAGCAGGTGCCAAAGGTTTAAAAAATTATAGGAGAAAAACCTTGACATTGATCAAACCCAATCTATCCTTTTTCCTGCCTGTAAATTGAAAAATGACAGTCAGAGTATCACTTAGGGGAAGAAATGTTGGTTGCTCTAGTGGTACTCTCCTCCTGCAGTTCTTCTGGGGGAATGTTTAGCTCTTTCTAGACCAGGGGTGCATCCCTAGGGGATCACAGATGGGCTTCTGGGGTCCATAGCCCTCCTAAAATTGTATGCAAAATTTTATGTACATCTATGGGGACACGTGCATTATTTTTTCTGGGGAGAGAGTTCATAGTTTTCACCTTAGTTTTAATCCAAGCAAGATTTAGAATCAATGTTTTACAGGAAGAGAAGAGGAAAGAAGAAAAGATAGAAAGTATACGCCTTGGCTCGTTTAATCCTCATAACTACCCTGACACCTAGGTATCATTATCTCCATTATACAGATGGGAAACAGAGGCTCTGAGGAGTAAACGGAATATTTGCTTGGATACCTGACACCCATTCTCAAGTTAGACTCATAGACCATTAGAGTTGGGACGCACCAAAGGGATCATTTGTCCATTTCCCACCCCTCCCCTCTTATAGAGGGGGAAACTGAGGCCCAGAGAAGTGAAATACATTTTCCAAAGTTATATGGTTAGTTTACAGCAGAAACAGGTTAGAAATTCAATCTTTTGACTCTGTCCAAAGCTTTTGCCAACTATTGCTTTATTCTTGCAAACCCGGTAAGCGTAGGTTTCATGGACTGTTAAATCGAATTAGTAAGACACCCTCCTCTTTCCACCCATCCTCAGGCCGGGCTGGTTCCCACTGACCTGTTTCATGGTCCCCAGGGACCTTGTGGCCCCAAACACACTCAGCCTATGAGCCTTGGGAATACACAGACGCATGCGCAAAATGATTCTACGTGCTAGGAATCCCAGAGAAATTAGGTAGATGCATCAACCCTTGGCTTGGGAAATACGGTCCTAGACCCTTGGAGAGCAGAGGAAGGAGCTGAAAGACTTCAGCCATGATAC
Source organism: Tursiops truncatus (assembly GCF_011762595.2). Taxonomy (NCBI): domain Eukaryota; kingdom Metazoa; phylum Chordata; class Mammalia; order Artiodactyla; family Delphinidae; genus Tursiops; species Tursiops truncatus. Next base: position 18,319,698 of record NC_047053.1, read on the forward strand.
AGCCTTCAACCTGCTGCCCTGGCCCTTCATCCTTTGGCACCTGCCTGCCTCTCTGTGGTCCTTTTGGACACTTTCCCCTTTCCTTTCTTTGCTTGGCTCCCCTGGACTTTCGTGCAGTCCCAGGACTGTGCCTCTCCTCCAGCACTCCCCCGTCCCACCCCACCCCCCGGCTTTGCATATGCTGCTCTATCGCTCTCCTTCTGCTGCAAAATTCAGATCCGTCTCTCAGGGTCACCTGTTTACTTGTCAGTGTCCCCTGCTCAGATGATAAATTCCTTGAGGGCAAGTGCCCGGTGCACAATAGACCATCAATAAATGGAGAACCCGTGTTCTTCACGTGTTTCCCCTTCCCGCATTGCCCTGCTCCCCTCCCAGCTATGCCAAGAAGCTTGTTCTATGCAGCGCGGGGTCTGCCCTGGCTGTGGGTGGACCAGGTCTGGCAGCCCACACGCCCCGAGAAGTAAATTCTTTGCTTCTCTGTAACGGGGGAGCTTTCCGGTTTTTTTTTTTTTTTTTGTGGTACGCGGGCCTCTCACCGCTGTGGCCCCTCCCGTTGCGGAGCACAGGCTCCGGACGCGCAGGCTCAGCGGCCATGGCTCACGGGCCCAGCCGCTCCGCGGCATGTGGGATCTTCCCGGACCGGGGCACGAACCCGCGTCCCCTGCGTCGGCAGGCGGACTCCCAACCACCGCGCCACCAGGGAAGCCCACGGGGGAGCTTTCTGGAGGCGCTTTCTGGAGGCCTCTTGCCTCTGCTCCGAGTTTAGGTCTCAGAATCGAATTGAAATCTCTGAGCTTGTGGAGGAGGAGGTCCCAGGTTCTTCCTTGCGTCTCAGGCTCAGGCTGGCTGAGCTGAGCTTCACCTGAGGGAACCGTTACCACGAAGATCACACCTGTGGGCGGGGCCTGCCCTACCTTCCTCCCTCCCAGCTCACCACGAACCTAGCCAGAGACCCTCTGTGGACCCTTGGTCACGAGGTGTGCTCCTGGTTGAGACTGTTACGAAAATAGCTCCCAGCTGGAGAGAGGAAAATAACCCTGACCTCTCTCCACCCAAAACAACAGGAAAAAACAGCATTTAAGCAGCAGCTGGCTCAGTCCCTGGCAAGGCTACTCACAGAAATGCTTATTCCTTTCGCCCAACTGCAGCAGACCACCGATTCTGAGATCATGTGCCGTTATTTGGTTGATCGATCAATTGATTGGTTGACGTGACGCTTTGAGGTCACTGATGATTCATCCTTGTGCTTTGTTGGGCTTGTGATCGGTCCAAACTCGCGGCCATCATGTCATCATTTGGGTGACTCTTGAAAATGTGACAATTCCCAGGTCTTCTCTGTCTGCCAAACCTCTCCAGTTAAGAAATCATTTCTCCATTAAAGGAATGATTGCACACAAGGCTACTTGTTTGAAATACTGCTACTAAAAAATACCACCACTCCCAAGAACTTAGGCTTCCAACTATGTCTTTGCTCAACAACCGGTTAATTATAATCAGTAGCTGGGTATTGATTTATTCTCTCGAATTTCCTGTCTTGTTTTCTTTAAACAGGTTCAGTTTGTAGACCTGCTCCCAGATGAGCAAAGCCAGAATCCCCAAATCGGAAGGGGCACGTACAGAAGCCTGAAGCAATCCAAACCTGTGAGGACAGTCTTCACTCCACCCCAAATTGATCTGAAGTTTTTGTTTGTTTGTTTCAAAGGAAGCCAGGAAGCTAATGAAGCAGTTCAAATAGCAATTTAAGTTACAGATTTCAAAAAATGTATGAAACTGTTAAACTGGAACGAGGCAGAAGCATCCAACAGACTCCCAACTCGCTGAATAGACGTTTAATTTGGACTCTATCCCTGATGCGAGCAGTCTGAAGACATTTTCTGTTCTTCTACATCCTATAGTCTAGGCACCAGAAGGCCACTTTCCAGCCTGACGTAATGAGGAGTGAACTTCTCTCAGGAGAAAGACTTCCATGCCCTGGCAAAGTTTGGAAAAATGATCACACTCAGTCCTTCTTGCTCGAAGTGGGCCTACAGATGGAATCGGGAGCCTGGCTTGGGAGTGTAGTTTGGGCACCGCTGCTAACTCACTGTGTGGTGTTAGGCAAGTCTCTGCCCTCCCTGTTTGGGTCCGCTCATTTGGAAAATGAGGGTAAGTAGGTTATGTGGTCCAAAGGGCTCTTGGTAGGCAGAATAATGGCCCCCAAAGAGGTCCACGTCCCAAGGCCTGGAACCTGTGAATATGTTGCTTTACATGGCAAAAGAGACTTTGAAGATGTGATTAGTTGACAACCTTGAAATAGGAGGGTTATCCTGGATTATTGGCTGTGCCTAATCTAATCTAATCTAATGAATCTAATTGAGTCCTTTAAAAATGGAAGAGGCCAGCAGGAGAGGATCTGAGTTAGAGGGAGGTGTAACTACAGGAGAAGGTCATTGTCTTTGTGAAGTAAGGACTCAACCCATCATTCCTGTCTTTGAAAGAGGAAGAGGCCACAAGCCAAGGAACGTGGGTAGCCTGTAGAAGATGGAAAAGGTGAGGAAATGGTTTCTCCTCTAGAGGCTCCAGAAAGGAAGGCAGCCCTGCTGACACCTAGATTTTAAACCAGTGAGACCCATGTCTGATTCTTGGCCTCCTGAACTGTGAGATAATACATCTGTGTTGTTTTAAGCCACTAAGTTTGTCATTTTGTAGCAGCAGAGATAGAACACGTAAACAAGGACACTTCCAGAAGCTGTGCACCCTGTTTCTAAAAATTAAAACTCAGCTTTGCTAACAGCCCTGGGCAGCCCTAGCTGAGAGGATGCCTGGGAGGAGCCATCAGAGGGCTGCTCTGTCCCAGCTGCCTCTTGGAGCCTGGTGACTGCAAGCTCCCGGCCCCGGCGTGGTGTGTGTGGCTGGTGTGACTTGTCCCACTGGCAGGGGGAGTAGTACTGTCATAGCACCTCGAGTCTGAAGGGGTCTCTGGAGATCATCTGTGAAGACACAGGTGAGGTATTATCTTCAGACTCAGATGGAGGGAACTGAGCCCAGAGAGGTGCATGATCTCATCCATCAGTTCCTTGTGTTGAGAGAGAGAGAGAGAGAGAGAGAGAGAGAGAGAGAGAGAGAGAGAGAGGGAGAGAGTGGATAGCGAAGCAGGGATCAGACTGCCTGGTCTAGCCAGTGCTTTCCGTGCACTTGTGCATGAGGAGGGAGGTACAAACCGTATTAGGTCTTTCTCGTGGCTCTGGGGATGACTTTGAGTTGGGAGTGGTGGGGGGAAGTAAGGGGAAGTATAAAGGTTAGACCACAGGAACTGGTCCTGCGGAATTAGGGGGGGCTTGAAAGGGCATGCCCCATCCCCAGCAGAGGGCACCCCCCCTCCTCTCCCACATGGACGTGCTCTCAGGAGTCGTGGGGAGCGAGGCAGAAGTAGGTCAGTCTGATGGGGGTGAGGAGGTGGGCTGCAGAGAGGGTTGGGAAAGGCAGGAGTGTGCGAGGGGGCCATGCTGGGGCAGGTGTCCAGCCTGAATTCACTGGCTGGGTCAGGAGAAGCCAGGACAGAGGACGGAAGAGCAGAGGGATGTGAAGGCCTCCTCTAAGGTTTGCAGGTCTGTGCGGCGTGCTCTGCCTCCCAGTCTGCATGCCACGTGCCTGTGGTCCAGCGCAGTGTCGTTCAGACCTTGGGCTGTGACCCATTCGTGGGGTGGGGAAGCCATTTACAATGTTGTGATCAATAGTGTTTAAAGATGTAGGGGGCTTCCCCGGTGGCGCAGTGGTTGAGAGTCCGCCTGCCGATGCAGGGGACTCGGGTTTGTGCCCCGGTCTGGGAGGATCCCACATGCCGTGGAGCGGCTGGACCCGTGAGCCATGGCCACTGAGCCTGCACGTCCGGAGCCTGTGCTCCGCAACGGGAGAGGCCGCAACAGTGAGAGCCCACGTACTTAAAAAAAAAAAAAAAAAAAAAAAAAAAAATGTGGGGTAGAATAGAATAGAATACAGAGCGTACGTGTTTTGTAAAGGTAAGTAATGCATAAACTATGTCATCTAATTATCTATCTATCACCTATCTATCCATCTATCACCTATCTATCTATCTATCCATCTATCTACCTATTCGCCCTGTGGTTTTTGACCTGGTAGATCTGGCTCTTTCCTAAAGTCTTGGGGAGAAAGAGTGCGGGGGAAGGGCAGAGACGACTCAGCCATTTCCACAAGACCAGCTTTTAATATGACTGTGATTGGAAGCACAAATAAATAAATGCCAAGAGAAAATGGAAAAACCAAACCAAACCTCAGAACATCCAAACCCAAATTCAGAAAACGAAATGAAACAGATCTCCGACAGACAGACAAACAAAAAAGAAAGACCCCCAAAGAAACAGAATCAGACTGTACAAGCCGTGTCACAGGGAGAGCAGAATGACGTGGGCACTGCGGATGAGTCCCCGGGGCCGCTGTGGAGGGGAGGGGGTGGCCCTGATCACCCTGTGGGCCGGCTTGGGGAGGTGGGGAGGGCTTCGTGGGCAGGTTAAGAACCTTCACAAACTACACAAGGACCGGACGTCGTCGAGTTCTGCGGCTTCCCTCTTGATCGCGCAGGGGTGATTCCAGCGTGGCCTCGTCGTGACTTCAGGGCTGGAACCTGGTCCCCCTGCACAGCTGCAGAGGGACTGCTGGAAACCGCACGGAGGAGGGTCAAGTACGGAGACAGACGTGGAGGCGGTGCCGTGAGGACTCAGAGCATGCAGTTGCTTTTTACATCTGGCAGTGAGATGTGATGGCAGGTCGGTTCTCGGACAGTTCCAGAGCGTGACTCACTTCTCCTAAGAGGGACGGATGCGCGGCAGCAGGGCCTGAGGACGCGTCGTGCCAGACGAGGCTGGAGCGAGGTTTTGACAGAGAGTTTGCTATGTGTGCATAGGGGGCTCTTGCTTCTTTCCGTCGGTCGGCAGGGGTCATCCCACCTGAGCCTGCCGTCCCCTGTTCTGGTCCTGGGCCTCCAGGTCTGTCTGGGGGGTGCCGGGCAGTCGGAGAGCTGTCAGCAAGCAATCTCCTCCAAGGTCCCCAGGGCTGTCTGCAGGGGCACGTTCACACTGTGGCTGATGTTCTCGGAGTGGTTTGGCATCGGGTCGCAAGTGCTCTGGTGGGAAGCGGAAAGTGGGCGTTGATGCTCATTCAGCAAAAGTTCATCACGATGCCCCCACGCAGCCCAGCCCAGGCCCCGGGAACCACGCTGCCCACTGTGGGCTCTCCCGGGGCACAGCTGCTCTGCCCCAGACATCTCACGCGCTGGCTTGCCATCTTGGACCATGAGGCTGAAGTGGCCTCATTGCCTTTAGAATCCTCTCCATTCTCCACCTAGGCACACCCCCCCCCCACCCCTGCACCCGCAGAGAGGGGACGGGGCTTAGCGACTGGTTTGACCTTCTCTCTCGCGGTCCCCTGATGTGTCACCTGAAGCGACATCTGAGTGGTGTGTACCTTTGGAGCTTGGATGGCCCATCCTATCCTCGCCCTTGGGGTCTCTGTTGGGTCAGCCTGGGCTGGAGGAGGGCTGGTCTGTGGCCAAGCCTGGGGCAGGGGGTGCCAATCGCTGAGGCCAAGCAGTGGAGGCCCCCAGCCAGAACCCTGACCCCTGATCACAGCTGCCTGAAGGACCTTTAGGTTAGGCTGGCCCCAGGGAAGAGTGGTCTTGGGTCCCTGAACAGGGTGGGGCTGAGATAGCTTTGAGTTTTCCAGGTGATTCCCAGGCTGCGGAGGGCTGGAGGCTGGGAGGGATGGGAGCAGAATTCGGTGCCAAGAATGCGGCTCGGGGAGGGGGAGGGAGCCTCTACTCGCTCATTATAAACTAGGCAAAGCTCACGGCTTTACAGGCCTGGCCTCACTTAATCCGAATGGCACTCCCTGAAGCCCCAGTGATTTAGCAGATGATCAGAAAGGGAAGTAACGAGCCCCAGGCACACGAGGCTGGGAAGCGGGGACCTGGGATCCAGGCAGGTAGCTGAGTCCAGAGCCTGGCCTCCTTCCACACTGCTCTCTCCTCAACAGAAGCTGTCTTCTGTTCAAACCCCAGAGAATCAAAGTGAGATTTTTAGCCTGGGAGATGGGTAGAGAAATAGTGTCTGGAACAGAAGTGGGAGCCCAAGCAGGAGGAGGGGGCTGGGGTCCATTTGGCATGTTATGATTTTAAGGGGGCAAGTGCCCATCGAATGGGGTGGTCTCTTGGGGCCGGGGTGCTGACTTGGGGAAAGCCAGCGATACCTGCAACCTTCAGTGGAGACCGGGGTCCAGGAGCAGACTGAGTTAGGGAAGAAGAATTAGCAGCATAAGAGGTGCTGCCCCTCTCTGGCTCGAGGAATGAGAGGCGGAGGAGGACAGTGGTGGTTAGGGACGCTTTGTGCCCAGCTCTGACACTCACCTGCAGTGTAACCTTGGTCTGAGCTGCAGCCGCCTCATGCACAGACCTTCCTCTAGGGTGACTGTCGGGTTGAAATGATGAGTGCCTTAAGGGCACTTAGCACAGTGCCTGACATGTCCCAGGCATGTACAGTGGTTAGCAGTTCTAATGGGTATTACTGCCACTACCAAATTCACAGGGCCGCACACCCTACGTCCCCTTCAAAATGGGGCAGAATGCCAGGGACATCCCTGCTTGTATTCTGCCGCCCCGCAGAATAAGGGAGTGGACCTACGCAGAGCCTCTCCGGTTCTCCCAAGGCATGAGAAGAGGGGCGTGGCCTCTGGCCTGGGAGAAGCCGGATTGGTCCAGGCAGAAGCATCTCCTGGTCTCCGCTGCATCCACGGCTTACTACTGGGCTCTGGGGTGAGTCTCAGAGAGAGGCTCAAGGCTCAGTTGGAGTGTCCTTGGATTTGGGAGCTGCAGAGTGTCACAAGCCATGGAAAGGTGTGCAACGAAGCACGGCCCGCCCTCCCGCCCCACCCGGCCCCCGCATCTGGGTTAACATGGCCTATATGTGCTAGAGGAACTAAGCAACCTGCAAACCCCGGGCTGCCCTCACCACGTTCTCATCGTGGCTCCTTTCCTCCTCTTCTTTGCCAAGCAGGTCTAATAGCTTGTCTTTGATCAGCTGCAAGAAAGGCAGGAAGGGGGTGGTCAGGCCAGAAGAACGGTGCCAAGGTAGAGAAAGAGAGAGAGACCTCCCTCCACGTGGCTGGGCTGGGGCCCCTCCCCAATCTCTGGGCTGAGATGGGATTTTGGAGCAGGTGCTAGAGCGTGGAGGGGGACACGGGAGGGCCTGGTCTCCCAGTATGGCTGGTTCCTTGTCTGTCCTGGGGGGACAGAATTACTCATCACTTCCGAGGCCTGACAACTCCACAGTTCACAAGATCGGGATACACTTGAGTTCTTAACATTTGATTCCTAGCAAGAAAGGGTAATTACTAAATATGTTCCCCGGTGCGATTCAATTTCTGTGATTTTGTGTATCTTTTCACAAAAACGAGTAAACAAGGCAGAATGAAATCTGGCCATGGGACCCGTTTGGGAACAAGGTCACCGTGCTGAGAGGCAGGACGTGGCGCTCTAGAGGCCCCTGGTCGCCGCTGCCCGCCGGCTCCCCGCAGTGACTCCCAGCGGCCTTTGGCCGTCGCCAGCCCCCTCTGGGATGCAGGCCACTGCTCTGCAGGCCCCGTTCGCTAGGCTGAGACTCAGGCGGTCCTGGGGACGGTGTTGGGCCTGGACTTCCCTGAGGGATTCTGGAGTCCCTGGAGCCATCCCGGGGCTGGGGGGAGGGAGGCAGTAGGAAGGCTGACGTGCCCCCGGAGCGCTCAGTGACTGAAGCCACTGTTTGTCGTGTGAGAAGCTTTCAGAGGCTTTGTCCAGCTGCCTCCTGAGGGTGACAGCTCCCGGACTGTTGGTGGCCAGGAGCGCAGGGGTGCCCTTGCTCTCCCTGCTCGGGACTGATGAGCACTGCAGGAGTGATCCTTCCTGAAACCTGCCTGGACCACGGAAGGCGCTGCTCGGGTGATGGGCCACCAGGAGGGCAGGGGTGTGTGTGTGTGCATGGGGTGTGCGTGTGGCGTATGTGTGTATCTGTGAGCAGTGTGTGTGAGCACGGTACAACTGTGTGTGATATATGTGTGTGGAGTGTGTGGTGTGTGTGTGTGCAGATGTTGCGTGTGAGTGTGGTATAAGTGTGTGTGATGCGTGAGTGGTGTGTGTGTGTGCATGGGGTGTGCGTGTGGTGTACATGTGTATTTGTGAGTAGTACGTGAGTGTGGTATAACTGCGTGATGTGTGTGTGGGGCACGTGTGTGAGTGGCGTATGTGGAGTGCGTGTGGTGTATGTGTGTGCAGATGTGGTGTGTGAGTGTGGTGTGTGGTGAGTGTGAGGGTGCAGACACACGCATGTCTGAAGCCCCCTAGCAGCGGGAGGGGCTCAGGCTGGCCTCAGCACAGTTTCATCCTCTTCTCATCCCTTCTGCTCCCTCTCTGTGAGTGTAGACAGCCCTGAGGTGGGGCCTGTGGCTTCTGTCTCTCTTACATCCATCCCTCCCCCAGTGCCTAGGAGGTGGTGATAGACAATGTCCATGGACAGGGAGGGGGAGGCGGCCCTGGGGGAAGAGAGGCCGTGCTCTCCCCCCATCCACGCTCGGTTCTGGACGTCAGGGCAGGATGAGGGCGCCAGGTCATCCCCCCACGAGCGATCCCAAATCTTACCTCATAAATATAATCAAAGAGCTCTAGTATTGTAAGGATACTAGCACCAATAAACAATCCCATCTGACCACCAATATCACCTGGAGAGAGAGAGAGAAGACAAAGACTTGGCTTTCCTGACAGCACTTCCGGAAGGGCTGAACAGACTGAGAACTCGGAAACCAGGCCTTCTGAACGGGTTCCCCTTCCCGGGGGGCCGGGGCGTGTAGCTGGGAGGCCAGGCCCTTGACGCGTCCCTCCCTCACTGCACAGCTCTGAGAGCTGGTGGGTTTGGTTTTCAGCACCCATGGGGACGGGAACTAACCTGGATGCTTTCGGGGGGGCCTGGAATAGACCTCTTGGGCTGACAGGCTTGTTCATTTCCATTCAGAACCACACTGGTGGGGCTCAGTTGGCTCTGGGCTGGGAACAGACGAGGTGCGTGCGGTCCCTGGCCTGGGCGAGGACACAGTCTAGCTTGAGACGTGTGTCAGGTGCCCTGAGTGGGGGTCTCGGGAGCAGTAACACAAGAGACACCCCCCAGTCATGACATGGGCTTTGGGGCCGCCTTGGGGCCCTTCTCACCCTTGGGCTAAGGCCGTAGGAAGCATCTCCCTGTCTCCCCACCTAAAGGTACATGTTCAGTTTGGTCTCTTTCTAGGGTAGAGGTCCTTGCCCTGGATGTTGGGCCCCACCGACCAAAGTCTTCTAGACTGGTCTTCGGATACCCCTGCATCAGACTCTCGGGATCCTTGTAATCAGTGTAGATGCCTGCACCTGCCTGAGGCCTACACAATCAGAACCTCTGGGCTTGGGGTCTGGAGGTCAGGAGTTTAAAGTGCCTGGGTGGTTCTCTGGCCCACCAGAGTTTGAGAACGGCTCTCCTGTGGGAGCTTCCAGTGGCTGGAGACACCCTGAATTGAATGCGGTCCATTGTGTGTGCACCTGGGCGTTTGCAGAGGGAGAGCCCATATTTCAGAAGTTATTATCTGATTCTCAAGGGGGTTCTGATCCCCCCCAAAGCCCCAAACGCTTCATTCTGGAGGCAGTATGGTAGAGAGCAGGGGGCTCTGTGGTTGTGAGTTTGCAGCGGGGCCACCAGCTCGGTGTGCGGCTTTGATAAGCCCCGACCTTCTCAGGAGCTTTGCCTTCCGGGCACATTTGGTGGTGGAGGTGGTCGGGGTGGGGGTGGTGGTCGGAGGAGATGAACTGTGAAGTCCTTTCCAGCTGTGACCTCTAAGACTGGCAGCTGCTGGGCTGGGCTGGGGAGAGCAGGTGCTGTTGGGGGTGAATGTACTGTTCTCCTGGAGAGTCCAGGCTGACCTCTTGGTCTGAGAACTTCTGGATGAGTACCTCTGCCCACTCCTCCCCTGATTATGGCTGGAGAAGCCCAACCAACACATCCCCAGGCGAGCAAGCCGTGACGACGGGAAGGCGGCCCTTCCTGGGGGGACCTGGTTTGGGGCTCAGCGTGGCTCCCCTTCCCTCCTCTCCTGCCCCTCCGCGCCCTCTAATATCCTCAGTAGAGGCTTATCGGGGAGTGTGCACGATGCGTGTGCACGTCAGGAGTGGGGTGTGTCTGTGCCTGTGCGAGCGGTGTGGCGGAGCGTGGGGTATGGGCCTGGGTGCGCCGTGCGCGAGTGCGTGTGGGATAGACGCAGGCGATACGTCTGACCACCGACAGCTTTACATAGGCGGCAAGCCACGTCTAGGGTAGCTACACGAGTGCGTCCAAATGTGGCTTTGTGGGAGTGGGCATAGTGTGTCTGAGTGAGCATGTGCAGGTGTGAGCACGTGAGTGTGTAAGCACGCAACTTGTGTGCACGTACGTGTCTCTGCAGCCGCGTGGCTTGCATGTGGGTCTGTGAGGGTGTGTTCACCGCGGGAGGGGTGCGCTGTGCGCGGCGGGGGGAGGGGAGAGACGGGCCCGATTGGGTGCCGTGGCTCACTGTTTGCAAGTAGCACTTGCTGTCCTCACGGGAGGTGCAGATGGCAGCAGGACTTTCACGGCGGGCTATTTTGGGTGGGAACAAGATGCTGGGAAAATGCTTTCTCACATCTGCTGCAGGGACCAGCTACCTCTCCTGACAGATTCGGGGCTCAGGTCCTCGTCACTGTGTGTGTGTGTGTGTGTGTGTGTGTGTCTGAGTGTGACTGTGAGCCTATGTAGGGGAGGGGACGGAAGTGGAGGAGGCATGTCCTCGGTCTTCTTTAGGAAATAAAGGTGTCAGGAGCAGGGCTCTACCACCAGCTCAGGGCATGAGGCCGTCTAGCCACAGGCCCTTTGGCCACAACAATCTCCAAGGCCCAGGTGATGACCACCTTAGCCCAGCGGGCACCCAGCTGTGGCCCAGTTCTCCAGCCTCCTGGGAGAGGAACAGACACGCTCAGACGGTGCCGCAGGGTAGGCCCTGGGTCCCTGGCATGGTGTCTGTCCACATGCCAGAAACCTCTATTTATGGACCTCCTGTGGGCTGGGGCTTTTCCACATTTAACCATCACGGGAAACTCACAAAATGAGTTTTATTAGACCCATTTTACAGATGAGAAACCTGAGGTTCAGTGAAGCCACCTGCCCACCTTCTCCCAGTTGGTGTGCAGCGGCCCGTGGCTTGCTCTCCCCTTGTACTTCCAGGTAGAAGGTGTATGCCTCTCCGCCCTCACCCAGGATTCTATTCTCACCTGATTCAGTTCACAGAGACAAGAGCTATTTTTCCTCGAAGCCACAGACACCAGATCCTTTCTTGAGAGTGAGTGGGAGTTGGGGGACGAGTCCAGAGCAGGTTTTTTTTTTTTTTTTTTGGCAGTACACGGGCCTCTCACTGCTGTGGCCTCTCCCGTTGTGGAGCACAGGCTCCGGACGCGCAGGCTCAGCGGCCATGGCTCACGGGCCCAGCTGCTCCGCAGCATGTGGGATCTTCCCGGACCGGGGCACGAACCCGCGTCCCCTGCATTGGCAGGTGGACTCTCAACCACTGCGCCACCAGGGAAGCCCCAGAGCAGGTCTTTTAAACTGTGTACCCGCAGGGGTCTTGTGAGTTTTACGCTGGGCTGGGACTGTGTTGAAATTAACTTCCTGCATCCATCCTGTGCCCTTGGGGCCAGGGGAGCTGGTCCCAGGGTGGGGTGGCAGTCAGGTTTGTAGATTTCTGGGGATGCATGGCCCTTCTGTTGTGTTTGACAAAGGGCTCTCAGTCCAGGGGGCACCGGGCCTTCTCAATGCAGCAAAATTGCTTTCCAGTGGGGGCTCCATGGGGGACCCTCCCTGGGCCCACTTCCTGGGACCACCCACAGCTCAGCCCTCCCTCCACTTGACAGTTCTTTCTTCCTGCCATGGCCCCAGGGCTCTGACTCCAACCTGGGGGCAGAAGACCATAGAATCCCAAGAGGATGGCGCTGGAAAGGCCCCGAGAGAGCGTCTAGCTCACCTACTTCAATGTGTTGATGGGGTAACTGAGGCCTAGACTGGGACATGAACTGGGCCTAACACCTCCAGCACGTGGAGTTCTTCCCATTCTGGGGCAGGAACAGTGCAAAGGGAAGAGGGAGTAACCCGCCCACCGGCCCATCCCCATGAGACGTGGACATTTGTGCAACAGACACTCTGACCTACCAAGTAAGGCAGCAACTTCGTACGCCTTCTTCTGTTCAATGGTCTCATAATTGAGAGCCTCAAAAAATATATCCAGAACGAGGATGTTCTCTCTGTGGAGGAAATGTCCAGTGTCATACGTGGTGAGAACCCTCAGGATCCACGGGGATCATCTAATACAATTTTCCCACAGACAGATGGGGAAACTGAGGCCCAGGCAAGTGAAACAACTGGCCCAAAGTTAGAGCTCGTTAGTGGCACAGCTGGGGCTTGAACCTGACATCCTGACTCCCGGCTCAGTGCCCTTCACGGCCCTGGAGGCGTATATCAGCTGTCCCCTTGGCCCCTCATTGCTAACGCCCCTGTCTCTCTGCACCCTTTCCAGGACTCCTGCCCGGCCTCCAGGTCTCCGTGCTCCCAGAGGGTCTGCCTGGGCCCTTACGTGCAGGTGAGCTCAGCACTCTCTTGACAAGGCTTGCTCGCCTGCCCCCCGCTGACCTCCCCTGCCCACTCTGGAGAGGACCCCAGTTCTTACTGGGATTGATAGCAAGCTTCTCCTAGTGGGGGCCCTACCCCGGATGGCCAAGTCAGCTGCAGGGACCAGGGAGGGTTTTTAGGGAGAAAACCCACACCTGGTTGCAGGGTTTCTGATGGAAGCACCCCGGTTCCCTTTTGCTCTTTTGGGCAGATGTGTGCATGAGACACATTTAGGCAGAAGTCATTACGGCCGGCACAATGTCTGCGACAGCGGTGCCTGGTACCTCCTACAAAATTCCCTGCCTCCTTCCACGACGTGGCTCACAATGCCCTCAGCGTCCCTTGTCCTCAACCCTGGGACAGAGCAAAAGCCGTCCCAGGATGAGGTCTGGTGACGGTGTGGGCAGGAGGGAGAGGCTGGGGGCGAGGAGCCCTCTCCACGCGGGGCTCGCCCAGGTGCCATTCAGAGGGTCACCCTCTCTTGCCTGGTTTATGGCAACTGCTTCCCACCTGGCTCCCTTCCGCCCACCTGGCTTCCGGTCCGACCTCTATCTGCCGCCTGAAGGGTCTTCCTAAAACCGCTAAACTAATCCACGTGACATAAAATTAGCATCCAGTTCCTCCATCACTCAGGCTACATTTAAAATGCTCAGTAGCCACATGTGGCCAGTGGCCATCATGTAGGACATCACAGATAAAGAACATTTCCAGAAGGTTCTACCTAAACGGCAAATGTGAGCCTGTCACTTGCCTGGTGGAAGCTCTTCTGTGGCTGCCTGTCCTCTTAGAATAAGTCCACTCTCTGCGTCCCACCCCCGCCCAGCTCAGCCTGCAGGATCTTCTACCTCGGACACAGTCACCTCCCCCACCCTCCCCTTCCCCTAATCTTGTCTGCCCTTCACGGATTTTCCCTGCTGAGGCTCTGCCTGGGACACCCTCTGCTCCTGTGTCTTTCTTTCACTTATTCTGTTAAAAGATATATATATATATAGTTGAGCATCAGCTCTGTGTCAGACACTCCACAGCAGAGAACAAAACAAGAAAAGTTCCTGCTCTCAAGGAGCTTCACTTTCGTGAAGTGGGCAAGTTAATTGCAGGAAACACACACGTGAATATAGAATTACACATGGTGGTGTGTGTTATAAAGGAAAACACCAGAGAGCTTTGAGAGAAAAATGACAGGAGGGGACTAATTTAGTCATCCAAAGAGATGACGTTTAAATGGAGACCTGCACAATGAGGAACCAGCTAGGTGAAGAGTGAGAGGAAAAGCGTTCCAGGCAGAGGGAACAGAATGTGCAAAACCTGCCTGGAAAACTCCTCTACATCCTGTAAAAACATCTCTGCATTGACATATACACCCTAATATGTATAAAATGGATAACTAACAAAAAAAAATGCAAAAAGAAAAACATCTTTGAAGCTTTCCTTGACAGCGTCCCTACGCAAGGTGCGGCCAGCCACTTCTCTTATTACCTGCATCAGCCTACATAGCTTTCAGCTTTGTACTTGTCGCTCCACCAGACTCTAAGCTCCTTAAAGCCTGGGGGTGCATCTTAATCCGCTTTGTCTTCGTATTCTGAGTCTGAGCACAGAACGTGGCAAACAGCAGGTGCTTAGTTAATGTCTGCCAAATAGAAGTAATCGCTTACCTTGCCCTCGACTGCCCCCCAGTTTTTCCTAGTCCACCCTCCCCCACCGCCATCCACCACGTCCACTTAACGTACGAGATATATTTTTCTGATTTGTTAAATTTCTTCTCGAGGTACTTGGCTGACGTCTTGCTGGGAATCTTCACCATGGAGAGCTCTTTGTTGTAGCGGGTCAGGTTGCAGGGTGTCCTGCAGAGACAGTAATTACTGTCCTTTTCCGCCAGCAGACCTGGAGGGGAGAGGGAGGCAGGGCTTAGTCAGGTGGACCTCCTGGCCCAGAGTAGCCAGGTTCCCGCAGCAGAGGAGTGAGCTAGGAGGAGGTGCCACCGGGTAAATGAGGGGTGGGGGGCTGTGGAGAGAAGGGGGGCCGGTTGATGAGGGTGTGAGCTCTCGTAGAATGTGCCCACTCTTTCTCTGTTACTCTTGGTCCTGTTTTTCTTCTGTTTCCTTCACTGTTATGTCACCCTTTGTAAATCTTTGAAAAGGCTCCACTTTTGGAGAATGGGCTCCGAGGGAGTCCCGGACCCCTCACCTCCCCAGGGCCTTCTTCTCTGCTCCTAGCCTCAGTTCTCATCTACAAAGGGGGCTGTTCTCCAAAGGCGAGTGTGGGAGACCATTTTATCTGAAACTCTGGGCTCCGCGGTACTCCCTCTGGGGCTCCCTCGTAGCCAACGCCCACCTGCTCTGCTCGCTGGTTTAGGACGCAGAACTGAGGCTTTGCATCCATTGGAAGTCACTCCTTCTCCTTCCCGCCATCCCTCCTGGAGGCGTCTGGACGTGTGAGCCCCGAGCTGCTGCACTTAGATCCAGCAAGTGCAGCTGCTGAACGAACTTGAGTCCGGATGATTTAGATACTCTCTGCTTGTCTTGGTTATAGATCATTTCCCAGGTCCGGAAGAGGTGGGCACGTGGAGTGGGTCTAGCTTGGGGGTTGCAGCTTGTTTGTGTGATCTCCCTCACTGGAAGTTTTCCAGGGTCGGGGGGTGGGTGTGGACCAGCAAACACCCAGCAGAAGGCAGAGGAGCAGGGGGAACGCGCCTGGCTCAACGGAGCATGCAAAGACAGGACAGCTTTGGAATAACCGCGAGAGCGTGTGCGGGGAGATACGGCTGATCTCCTTTGGGGCCCACCCGGATGCTCACTGTCGATCCTCTCTGCCCGCTCCCCTGCATTCCGCAGTGCTCTCTGCTCTCCCAAAACCCACTCCTTCCCTACCCCCACCTCTCTACCTCCTTTCTTTCCCTAGTCTGGTTTCCAGCCCTCATCCACTTGCATCAGTTCCCTCCCCCACCCCTCTCTCCTTCCTCCTCTCCATCTCCCTCTCCCGTCTCTGCAGGGACACCACCCTTTCCAGCCTCTTTCCCCTCACCCTTCCCCACTCCCCTTCCCCCCATCTCTCTTCTGCACCCGGAAGTTCTGCAAGGTCTTGATCGCAGCCCCTCCACCATCATTCCACCTGGCCCCTGGTACTGACCTAGGGCAGGCTCGGCACACTCCTTGTGTTGCTCAGGGGTACAGAAAGGGGCATCCCCTGCAAAGAAGAAAGACAGGGAGAGGTACTCAGGCAGCAACCCCTTCCCTCCTTGGGCTGGAGGAAGGGATTGCATCCAGCTACCTTGGTACCTAGGAGGGGCAGCAGTTCACCAGTGGATGGTCAGAAGCCCTGGGGGTAGTGGGGGAGCAGAAGACTGGGTTCTGATCTGCTCTGTGATAACAAGACCGGTCTAGCTAACTTCTCCCAGGTTGCACAATCTGGCTTACATATGTGATAGGAAAGCGCTGACAGTTCAAGTGGGGAAGCAGTGGTAAGCAGCTACTAAGTCCTGGGCATGCATTGTCCCCTTTAACCCACACGGGTACCTTCAGAAATAGGAAATACTGTTTCTGTTTCACCCATGAGAGAATTGAGGCTTAAGAATCCTGTTTTCCCAGGACATCAGAGCTAGCGGTGATGGAGGTGGGCTTTGAACCCAGGTCTGTCTGACCCCGAGGCTAGGGCTCTTTCCAGCACACCACACTGCTGTAGGGGAGTGAGGGCTGCTTTTTAAGTCTCCTCTTTGCTGTGCCCTTAATTCCACATTATAACTGAGATACCAGTAACAGTGTCATGTGGGGGTGGGGGGCGGAAATGATTAAAATCTCTCCTGCTTGCTTTGGGCTCAGGTTCCATGGGGAAACCTCACTGGCTGGTGATCCAGTCTGAGCATCAGGCAGGTAGCATTTACCAGTGCTCAGTTCTCTCTGGTCTCTGTAGAAATCCAGAAGCTTTTTTTTTTTTTTTCTTTTACCAAGTGCTGAAGTTAAAGCCCACCACGATATCTTTTCCTTACCTTCTCCCTAAACACCAATTCTTTTCAAGAGCTGAAGAACTGATATGCTTCCTCCTTTCTAATAATAAAAATTTAACTGATATGTTTCCCTTTTGCTCTGTCTTCTAGGAAGCTCAGAGGCAATTTGAAAGGTCGATAATTCTAAATTTAGATTGCTAGAGCAATTACTGATCATAGTGCACTAAGTTAGAATTTAGCTCTAAGGATGTTCATTTCAGCATTGGTTATAACAGAAAACAACTATAACAGAAAACAACTGGTAATGAATGAAATGTCTGATATCAGGATTTAGCTAAATAAACAAAGTATGATATAACCATGAAATTGTAGCCATGAAATATAACAGCAAAGTTCCCAGCACATAGTAGGTCTTCAGTCAACAGTACTCTCGATTCCCTCTCCCCATGTGTTAACACAATCACCACTGACGTTTGCAATTGACAAAGTTTTCTTTTTGGCCGCACTGCGGAGCTTGCGGGATCTTAGTTCCCTGACCAGGGATCGAACCCGAACCCCCTGCAGTGGAAGCATGGAACTCTAACCACTGGACCACCAGGGAATTCCCAACAAAGCATTTTTATATCTTAGCCTAATTTTATCTTCCTATCCACGAATGATTGTGTTTTAAAGATAATGGAGGTAAGAATAGAGAGGTTTAGTAACTTGTACCAGGTCACACAGCAGTAAGGTGGAGGAACCTGAGTTAGAAGCCAAGGCCACTGACTCCAGCCTCAGTCATCCTTCCTTCCATGCTGCAGTACCAAACTCTTCCTGCTCCAATCAGCCCCCCTCCCCCCACTCCACTTCTACTGACAAGCCAACTGCCTCTAATGATGGCTACGTGCATTGTTAGTCTGAGAATAGAAATGTCAGTACACATGCATTCATTTGCTGGCTGATGGACTCTTGCCTAGCTTGAAAGAGAGCTAGACATTTGGATGCAAGAAGGGAAACATCTGGAGGAAAGCCATAACCATCTGGATGTTTGAACGTGTACCACACCAGGATGTAAGAATTGTAAGCATCCAGATATCCGGACACTGAACTCTAGGAGTGAAGACCAGCAAACAATTAGCAAACATATTGAACATTGGGAGGAACGTCCTCCAAACACCTGACCACTTCTGGACACCAGGATGCTGCCTTGGTTGCCAGACTGGAGGTTTCCATCCGCCCTCTAAGAGTTTGGGCATCAAATAACAGTCTTCCCAGAACAGCATCCCTTTGCATCCTCGTGGAGTGGGTGTAGAGTTTCCCATCAGGGTGAGAAATGCAAAGAAGGTCGCAGGTAGTCCTGGGCCCCTGCGGCTGTCCTCGCCTGGCACTGACCTGGCATGTGGACCATGCGACAGTTGCAGTTCTCCACGATGTAGCGGGTCTCACAGTCAATCCGACAGGCAGTGATGCTGTAAACAGGAAAGAAGTCGAGTCCCATCTCCGAGGACCGGCACTCGCCCCACGGCGGGGGCAGGTATGTGAGCTGCAAGACAGGAAGGAGGGGGCAGCAGTCAGCCCCAGAGCTTCAGCCGCGACAGGCCCAGTGGCTCATTCATTCACTCATGCAGTTAACAGACCACTACTGAGCATCTACTGCATGACAACCTCAATTCCATTGACCTCCCAAGCCTTCTACTTTTGGCTCCGATACCAGTTTTCCTATCTTATTTTTTTTATAACCTTCTTATAAATGCTGATCTTCTCAAAGTCTCTTACACGGGCCACATCTTCCCACTTCCACAATTTGTCATCTCCCATCTCTCAGCAGCAGAGAAGTGAGATAAAAATTTGGGGGCTCTGCCTCTGGGGGCCCCTCCTTTCTAGGGTTTTTCTTCCCATTTTTTCTAGCTTTTCTGGCAACGCTGAACTCTAGCTTGAGACTTTTTAACTCAACGACTGCTGCTTTCTTCTTGAGCTCTAGCTACAACATTCCCTTAGAACTCGACGTGCCCTCAAAGGAGAGATCAGGTAAATCAATGTGTGTTTCACCCAGTGTGACTCCCTTCCTTCAAGGGCTGTGTACCCTCCAGTTTCTGCCTGTGTTTAGTCTCTCTCCAATGCCATCAAATTAGTACTTCTGAAATATTTTGTCCAGAGTTTATAATTGTTATTTCCGGAAGGGTTAGTCTGATATAAGCCGCTCCACCATGACTGAGAACCAAAAGTCTCTCTCTCTCTATTTTATTTAAGACTCATTCCTTTGAGGGAGCGGTTCCTATTCTCATTTTATTCATGACGAAACTGAGTATCTGAAAGGTTAGTAGTCTGTTCAAGATCAAACACAGAGCCAGTGGCGGAGTCAGCATAGGGACCTAGGAATTTCTGACTCCAATCTTGCCCTTGTATACTACATTGTCTCTATAGGAAATGGATGAAAGGAGGGAGAAACACTCCAGAGAGGACCTTTCAGAGCTTTTCTCTTTTGTGTTTTTTTCTAACGGCTCCTTTCTTCTTCCTTTCCCATGAAGGCTTGCGTTACTCTCTCGTCTTTCTTTGGAGTTCATGAGCTGACCAGGCTTTTGCACGGATTTCCTCTATGACTTTGGATAAGTCGCCACTCTCCTCTGGACCTTAGTTTCCCCATCCGTAAAGAGGGAGTATGTGGGGGTAGGGTTGACAGTCTATGATTAGAATGGATTCAGTTCCCTACATTGCTCAATATTGGATCGATCAGCACACAAACTGGATTTGGGAAGAATTCATAGCGACTTTTGGCAAGACAGGGGGTCTAAAATGATGTAAAATCATCTTGGGAGACTCTCGTTTCTTTTTCTTCTTCTAAAACAATTTCCCACAGTGGGTGGACCAAGAATGCAGCTGGTGAAACTCTGGGGATGTGCTACTGTTTGTTCAGGGTCAATCACTTCCCTTTTTTTATACAGAGGTCATGATCCAGATACCATGGCTACCCTGCTGTGGCTGGTTTATCATTCGTTCCATCAGATTTTCTGAAGCCTCACACACCACAGCAGCTGGAAAATCGCAGCGTGTACAGCATCAACTCTTGCTTACCAACGAGTGTCTGAAAGCGTGTTGGAGTATTTGTTTATCCTGGGTAAGCGAAGCCTCAGGGGGACCCTGAAGCACTGTCTTCAAATATCTGAAGGGCTGTCTCAGGGAAGAAGAACTAGATTTGTTTCCCGGCATCCCAAGGGAAAGATAGACACAAGAACAGTTGTCCTAAGGGAAGTGGGGTGCATGATCGCGTTTATTGACGTTGCAGGCACTGTGGTGGGCACAGCACACGCATTCTCTTATTTAATCCTAAAGAAGGATAAATTCTGTCTCAACTTTCTAACCTGCTACTATGATTCAATGACAAAATCCCTATCTTGAGGGTGAGGTCCCCATCATGAGGGGTGTTCAAGCAGAAACCATACAACCACCTGGCTGGGATGGGAAGAGAGAGATTCAAGTACTGCATGTGCAGTTGGAGATTCTAAAACCTCTTAAGCCCTTATATCCAATCCTAGACCCTACATCTGTAATTTTAATTTGAGAACTAGAGACAGTGGTACAAGTCCGACAGAACCTTGAACCTCACTCTTTCATGGGCTAGTTGTGTGACTTAGTCAGTGACAAAGCCCCCACTCCCCAGCCCCCGCTTTTAGCCTCCTCATTGGATTAAATAAGTGCCCAGCAGCCAGTAGGTACCCACCAAGACTTAGTTCCTATCTCTTTCCCCTAACAAACGTCTTTATGTTTTTCTACCCTTTCATTCATTCAACAAATAGTCCAGCTCCACCTCTGCTCTCCTTACAATCTGGTTCTACAGACTAGCGAAACGCCATCCTTTTTGGCTCAAGTTATTTTGCGCTGGGTTTACTATAAGAACTCCTGTCAATGCAGATGTCCAAGTCAAGAGGACACCAGGCCGCTGATCTAGGGCTCTGGAGCTGGGAGAGAGATCTGGGCTGGAGACGTAAATGTGTGCGTTTGTGTGCGTGTGGCTTTAGTGGATCTTGAAGCTGTGGGGTGGATGAGCCAGCCCAGGGAGAGAGGAGAGACACCAGGATTGAGCCTTAAAGTGTTCCTGCATTTACTTAACAACTCATCCGTCCTTAGCCTTTTATTTTTCTCACTGTGCCATGGAACTGGTGGCCTTGCACAATTACTCACATTCATGAGCTGAGCAAAGAACTCAGAACTTTTGTGATGGCATACCCTGGTGCTTGCCTGTCATCGCTCCACTGTCTCGAGGCTTCTCTCCACAGTACTTTTCGTTTTCTAGAGAGAAGTTTGTGTTTGCACCCTCCCTGCCTCGGGACGTCCTATGCTGTTCCTCAGCCACTGGCTTTCCCAGCCTCTCCCAGCCCATAGATCCCGAGGTGTGCCAGCAGGTGGCGCTGCAGTTAGCCTAGCTGCTCAAGGAGGGTCTCTGTAGTCAGAGATGCTGGGAGGGAGACTGTCCCATAGGACCTTGCCCAGCTCCCTTGGCCTTTTCCTTGTGTCTACAGCCCACAGAAGCCTTGGCTGGGATGCTCCTAAGGGAGAGATGCTGTGACGATGATGAGACCGCATAGGAATATGTTCATTCTGCTCCTGGAAAGGGTAGAAAAGACCGGAGGAGAGATAAAGGAGGAGGGAGACAAGGAGAGAGGCCCACTGAGCTCCTCTGGTAGCCACCTGGCTCTTTTGTCATGTCAGCCACTTGGGCTTTTGATTCAGGTGCTGGACACGATACTCACCTGGACCAGATCCCTTTAGGCTCTGGGATTCCCCTGCCGGTTCCTTCCCAGGGCTGGGTCGGGGTCTTCATTCTGGCCTGCTTGGCTTCCTTCTCCTCCTCACTAGCCCACCTGGCCGAGGTTCTCTGTCTGCCGGGAGCACCCATGTTAGGAGCACGTGTTCTGTGGTCAGACCCAGCTGGGTTGGAATCCTGGCTCTGCCACTTGCTTAGTGGGGGACCTCCTCTTTCTGCATGAGAAGCACCCTGAGATATTAACTACTTCAGAGGATACTGTGAGTTTTGAACACAAGGTACGTGTAACGCAGCTGTGGCCCTTGGCTGATGTCTTCCGGTCTCTGTGTCCTATGTATGGATAGGATGTGAAACTCAGCCCCTTGTTCATCTCCACAGAAAGCCCACTCACCCAGGGCATTAGAATATAAGGAAGATGTCAGAGTTGGAGGAGGGTTTACATCAGAGCAAATCTCCTTCACCTTGCCTAAGCCCAGCATCTCTCCATCTTTCTCCTTTCCTTCCTTCTCTCCCGCCTCCTTTCTCTCTCCTTATGTGCTTTGCCACCCTTTCCAGGAGCAGAATCCGCTTCTTCTTAAGTAGTTGCCTCATCCTCTGGCATCTTGGTGACACGGCAACCACCTTTCCCATGGAGCCTCAAGGAAAGGCACTTCCTTCCCTAGGAGGAATTCTAAAGCCAATTGTTATCATGTTTTTTCTTTTTTTTTTTTTCTGCCTCGTTCTGTAACAAGACGAAACATCTCCAAGAGTGGCTGGTGAATAATAGATGTTGAATGAACCAGAGACGCTCTTGGCCTCTTTTCTCCCCACTAGGGCGCTGTCTCACCGTGTACAGTGACCAGGCAACAGAGCTGGTCGTGCTTTGCATCCATAACACAGATACTCACTCGGATGACCGGAAACACAGAAGCACGCCCCGATGACCCGTGGTGCACACTTATTTTCTGTTACTCCCGGAGTCTTCTCTCTGGGATATCTATCTGTGCGTGACTGACCACATCTTCGTGATTGTGCCAGAAATGAAACAGAGTGGGTAGCGTTGTGAGAGGAGCATTGCTGGGGCTTCCAGGGAGAAGTGCTGAGTGTGAACACCCGGTGAGGTTCCAGTGACTTATGTGGTTCCTTGGGCAGGAACTGTAACCTCTGAGCCTTGCTTAGCTGCTCCATAAAGCAAGGGGTCTGGACCAGAGAGCTGCTAAATGCCTCCAGAATCTTCAAAGTTTTGAGTCTATGTGTCTCACTTAATACAAACCGGGATAAGGGGTGGGCAGAGGGGTGGGCTGCTCTCCGATGATCGATCCGGGTCTGAATATTTGGTTCACAACGTGTTTTCTTCCCTACGGGTGTTTGGTGAAACTGATCAAGATAAGGCCAGAGTGGTCCTGGATCAGAGTCAGTGGGAAGCCTTCACTCTGGGAAAAACTGCCTTGAGAGTGAAGGAAAAAAACCCCCTTTGTGAGCTGTTTTCCAGAGAACGTAGTCAGCGGGGTGTTCAGCTCACTCAGTGAGGCTCCCATGGATGAAGAAGTGCTCAACCAGAGGAGCTGGCCTCAGGGTGCAGGAAACAGGAGTCGGGGTACAGTCTGGGCTGTTACCAAAGGCTCAGTGGGGCTTTTGTTAGCCCAGCCAGCCCAGTGGTCCAGCCTAATTGAACAAGCTCTTCATTAACTCCTAGGATGTGCCAGGCGCCGGGCTGGGCACTGGGGCTAGAGAGGTGAGTAAAATGGGGGTCCCTGCTGTCCAGGGGCTCCTGTTTGCCACAGACCCCTCCTGCCACCACCTTAAGGTGTGTCCGCAGATTCCCAGGGCCTGTTCTCTTCTTCCGCCCCAGGCTGCACATCTGGGGGCAAGTGGGAAGAACATGGTTCCACCACAGACAGGCTGTGTGGCCTTGGCTAAGTTACATAACTACTCTGGGTCTCAGCTTCCTTATCTGCAAAACAGAGCTAATTATCTGTAACTCCCAGGGCCTCCCTGAGGGTTAAATGAGACAATAGGTGGGAAGAGCCTCACGCAGTGCTTCCATGTGTTCATTGAGTCCTAGGTTTGGGAAGTGCTTGTGAAAGTCCTTCATTAAAGGTATCAGTCGGTGGCTGGTTCCACGTGCCTTTCCTAACTGGCATCCACCTCTTCAGCTACACTCATATCTCTTCCTGTTCACTGGATCTCAGGCCTCTAGTACAGGGGCTGGCATATAATGGGTGCTTGATACTTATTGAATCAATGAGTGAATAAATGAATGAATTGTACCACCCTGCTTTCTCCCAGCCCCAGTACAGAGGATGAAGGCAGGGGGCTGCCCTCACCCAGTCCAGGAGGAGCAGAGGGTCCTCCATGTTGGTCTCCACTGGCTCTGCACTGAGGTGGGCTCGGCACCGAATCACATCTGAGTCCTGGATTAGCTGATAGCAGGTTTTCCTGTGTGATCTTGAGTATGTCACTCAGCCTCTCTGTGCTTCTCTGCTCCATCTGTAAGGGGCAGGGCCTTAAAGGTACGGTGCTCCGAGAGGCGCCAGGTTCTAGGATCGGTGGGCTCGTGAGGTCTCCCTGCTCTTGGCCATGCCCTGTGATCCCCCCCACCCTCATTTTCCCACCTTCTACTACAAGTATAAACTTCCCCCTGGCCCACCCAGATGGAGGGGAAATCAGAGCCTGCTTGCTTTCTAGCCATAATTTTTGGTTTGATGTTTTTATTGCATCCCACGGAGTGATTTAAGTGTGTTCACAAATGATTATATTATGCTCCTTTTAAACAATACTAAAATCAAATAAAATACTAAAATCAAATCCACCAATCAGTCGGTAACAGAGGCAGCAATGGGGTCTCAGGGGAAGCATGTCCTTGCAGGCAGCACAGAAGCAGTGAGGCGCCCACCCCCCTCCCGCCCCATCCCTGTGGTTTTCGTGAGTGTTCAGTCCCCAAGGTCAAAGCAGGAGAGATGGTACCACGAAGAAGCAAAAGTCATCGCAAAGAGACTGAGCAATAGTAACCCCTCCCGGTTGGAGACCCTGTGGTAGGTGCTTGTAAGGACAGCGTCTCTTTCAACCCACACAATGACCCTGTGTGAGTAAGAACTACTTGCACTGAAGACTCACTGTGGACTAATTGATGGTATAGACACCGCTGGTATTTGCTGAGCCCTTACTCAGCACCTTACTTGGACTGACTCCTCGAATCCTTACCATACCCTTGTGGGGTTGGTACTTTTATGATCTCCATTGTATATCTTGGGAGACGGAAGCGTTAAAGAGACTGTGGTCATGGACAGTAGGAGGCAGAGCTGGAACTAGAAGCCAGCAGTCTACACGTTTATCAATGTGCCTTGCCTTTTACCACAGTGGGTGGGGTCCACCGGAAGCAGAGGCAATGCCTGGGTGGGTGGACGGAGGCTGCAGCAGAGATTTGGGGATGGGAACATGGGTTCTTCAGAACCCAACACGGGAAATGTCACATGGAGTCATTGAACAGTTTAGCCCTCACAACAACTTTGCCAGTTAAATATTATCATCCCCATTTTACAGATGAGCAAACTTCAGTAACTTGCCCGACACCACACAGTTAAGAAATGGCAGAGGCAGGAGCCAAACCCAGGTCTGTCTGACTGCAAGGCTCCTGACTGGGGGTCAGGGGACAGCCTAATCTTGGCTGTGCTGTTACCCTGCTGTCCTGTCTGGGGGACCTAGCTTTTTCATCTGCAGCATCTGGGTTCAGAATAGATAACCTCCAGGTGTAGTAGAGTATAGGGGGTGGTCTATAAGGCAAACCAGATGACTGCACCCCTCCCCGCATCCTGCACAGCCATCACCAATGGATGACAGATGACAGCCATCACCAATGGATCACAGATGTGGTGTTAGAACTTACCTAAACACTGCCGTTTGACTGGAATCAGAACCGAGAGGAAATGTCGTATTTAGGGAAGCTTCATCTGCGGGAACCATCAAACTATACACTGTTAAGTATTCACATAGACTAGATAAGACTTATTATGTACTATATAAAATACAGAATGTGACTTCCCTGCAAGGACGGGAACCACAACCTGCCCTCTTGCGTAGGAGCATCCCCCAAACGGCATTTGGACCACAGGAGGATTCACCCAATCAGAATTCAGCAACACCCTGGTCCTGCCCTGGGGTCACACACAGAACTGCTGGTTGTGCTGGCTGGAAACTAAGTAGTAGTAGCTGATGCAGCACTTCAGTAAGCAACAAAGATCAGTTTAAAAAGTGAATTACCCATGGTTTGTGACTAATAATAAAATCAAATAAAATACTAAAATCAAATCCACCAATCAGTCGGTAACAGATTACAACGGTATCCATTGTAAAAATGTCTGCGAGTGGGAGAGAACGTGACAAGAGCAAAAAGTGAATTGTTTATTCAAAAAAGCAAGAGGGGGCTTCCCTGGTGGCGCAGTGGTTGAGAGTCCGCCTGCCGATGCAGGGGACGCGGGTTCGTGCCCCTGTCCGGTAAGATCCCACATGCCGCGGAGCGGCTGGGCCCGTGAGCCATGGCCGCTGAGCCTGCGCGTCCGGAGCCTGTGCTCCGCAACGGGAGAGGCCACAACAGTGAGAGGCCCGTGTACCGCAAAAAAAAAAAAAAAAAAAAAAAAAAAGCAAGAGGATCTTTTTCAAAGACTATAACTTGTCTCATTCTAATGTGACTTTCACCTTGGGCTTTGCTGGCTCTAGATATGCCTCTGGAGCTCTACAAGAATCCTTCCAGCTTTGGTGTCATGGGGCAGACAGCCCCTGCACTTTTATTTTCATAAAAATATTCTTTTTTTCATTATTATTTTCATCCATCCATCCATCCACCCACCCTCCATTTATACATCCATTCATTGATCCATCCACCCACGTTCTATTCATCCCTCCATCCATTCACCCACACCTGCCCCCCCATCCATCCATCCACCCACCCTCTCACTCATCCTCCTTCCAAGTGTGCAATAAATGTTTGTTTAGCACCTAATCTGTTCTAGGAACACTCCTAGGATTTGAGGCTACGAAGATGAATAAGACCTGGTTCCTACGACCTGGGGGCCTACAGTCTAGAAAGAACAGACAGGCATGTAACAAAGCAAGTGCTATAATGGGGGAACAATGTACGGGAGTTGTGGAGGCACTAAGGAGGGCACGGCCAGACCAACTTGGAGTGGGGGGATCAGAAAATCCTTTATGGAGGCGGTGGTCACCTTTGGGCTGAGTCTAGAAAGACTGTGTTGTCCATTAGACAGATCTGGAGTGTGGGAAGAGTGCCCTGGGTCCAGGGAACTGCCCAGGCAAAGGCCCAGAGGTAAAGAGAGGCGTGGCCTGGAAGGGGAGCCTCAGGTAGGGCAACAAGGGGGCACGTGGGTGAGTGTCAGGCTGGTGTGTCCTGCTCCGTGCCCTGGGAACAGCCCCGGGTGACTGAAAAAGTCTCCATCATTGTTCCGGTGACTCCTGCACCTTCAGTGAATATACATCCCTGGTAGGTACCAGCCCCTGCAAAATTCATGCCCTGCCTCCACTCCCCAGTGTAAGGGCTGCCTTGACAGAAGAGCGTTTTTAGGGTGTCTGTGCACGCTGACACACCATTGTCGTCGCATCTTCGTCCGGACACAATTTCTTGGGCAAGTGCTGTCGGCGCTGGCAGTGTGTTCGCAGCAAATTGCCTTGGTGTGTGATTTGCTGGTTGAAACTGGGGGAGGGGAAGTGTCGCAGGGATGCAGGCGCAGGGGTGGCCTCACGCAGAGGAGGGAGCTCAGAGGCATACGAGCCAGGCCTTTACTCCCAGGCTGACCTGAACCAGGCACTTCCCCATTCAGAGCCTGGGGTTTTCTTCACTCCTTCCAACGCTGGCCCAGCTGTTGACATAAGTATCCTTTGTCTTTTCCTGTCCTGGGCCCCCCTGCAGGTTCTGCTCTGGACTTCACTGCTGCTGGGGGGGTCCTCGTGACATAGTACTAGGGGTCCTGACTCCCCCAGCTCTTTTCTCTGACCCATACTCTCAGCTCTGTAAGCTGGAAAGGGGTCATTTGGGATCCAGACTGCATCTCTGCCCTGTATTTTCTTCCTCCTCGTCCTTCTCCTCTATTTTTTTTTTATTAACCCTGGGTGCATTTTCATCTTTCTGAGAAGATCCCTCAGTCCAGCTTCCACCTATGCGCATCGTCAACGGAAGAGTCTAGAGGAGGCAGCAGGACTGGCTGCTGCTCGGCTGGAGCATCTCAGAGCTGCTGCATACATCTGTGCGCAGGGCGCACACTGCACAGCAGCAGGAGAGTCACAGACGAGGGTGTGCGTGTCGCCCACAGAGAGCACCGGGTAGCCCCCAGCACTCTGTCTCCCTCTCCTGCAGCCCTGCCTGGGGCTTCACTCTGCTCCTCCGCAGCTATCAATCCCCAGCATCCCATTGTTTCCGCTTCAACTACATCACCTTTACATCGCCATGAAAACATTCCTGTTTGCATGGGCTAGGCGGGGTGCTGGGGGAGGATGTTTGTAGGGGCACAGACTGGCCTCTGTTCACGATCTCTGTTGGGATGGGGGACTTTTACGACATGGCTTTTTTCAATTGCATTTTTTTTTTTTTTGCTGTACGCGGGCCTCTCCCGTTGCGGAGCACAGGCTCCGGACGCGCAGGCTCAGCGCCCACGGCTCACTGGCCCAGCCGCTCCACGGCATGTGGGATCTTCCCAGACCGGAGCAAGAACCTGTGTCCCCTGCATCGGCAGGCGGACTCTCAACCACTGCGCCACCAGGGAAGCCCTTCAACTGCATATTTGAAAGAGAAGCTGGGTCCAGGTTGGCTGGAGAGCACCTCAATGCATTTGCTACAGTTTTGGCTTTTAGCTCCATTCGGAATCCACTTTCCACATATCTGGGTGGGCGTGGAGTTGGTAGCTGGGGGGTCTCGGGTGGCTCTGCCCAGGCTGGGAGCGTGAGTGAGTGGGGGCTGGGTGTGTGTGTGGACTGAACACAAGGCCAGCCCGCCCCGCTCTGCCCTCTGCCGCCTCCTGGGGCCACCTGCCCCTCCCCCTCTCCTCACCCCGCCTCGGCCCTCCACCCTAGAGCAGATTCTGAGCTAGCTAGGAGGGTTTTCAGCTGACCCAGCACCACGCCGCAAGTCCTAGCCCTGACCAAGGAAGGACGGGATGTTCGTTGAGGGCCCACACTGACCACGTGTGTGGCTTCGGTTAATTCTCGAGGCGGGGCTGAGGGGCACTTTAACACCTTTACGCCCCACGCTCCGATCGAGGCCTCTGAAAGCCCCGCAAGGGTGTCTGAATGAGCCGCAGCCGCCTCTGCCCTCTGGGACTCCACCGCTGCGGCCCTGGACGCCCGCGTTCGGGGACTGGATGAATTTCCTCCTGCGACCCTGCCTGGTGAAGGCTCCGTGGCAGGGAGGCTCCGTGTGCACAGAGCAGTGGCCGTAAAATTCATCTTTTACTACCGCCTTCCTGGAGCTTTCCAGCGTGGGGGTGGCGGATGTTTACAGGCATAAAGCGTGTGGATCCTGGAAGGATGAGATCTGGAATCGAAAGTCTGTGCCCCTGAGCCACTGAACTCTCAGACGGGCTGAGCTCTCAGGTCTGATCTTTCTGGCTCAGCTCTGCACCAGCAGGACCCGCACTTAATTGAATCTTACGCAATTTTCCAAAGAGGGCTACCTGCTCTGTATTTAGGCGGTTTATAACACCACACTGTGTTCCATCATTCCCCAAATAATTAACACTTGTGGAGGGTCCATTATAATTGTGGAACCTCATCTATCACTACCTGTCAGTCCTTCAAACTGTGACTTCCTGGCCACCATCTCTAGAAATGCCACCATCGTCAGCATGCTGGGTCACATTTTTTACAGTCAGAGTACTTTACAACCTTAAAAAAACGCTTTCTTTTCCACTGAATGATTCCAATTTTGTATGGCTGAGTTGGTGGTTCCAATTACAGTTACAGTCTATGGGGTACATCCACGAAACACTTTGAAGGGGAACTGGGGACACATTGCCCTTTCATAGACATCATCTTAAATGCCTGGACCATTTGGAAGGACTACAATGGAGAGATCAATACCTCACCAGCCTCGGGAGTTCAAAGTCATTTGTACGTGTCATGGGCTGGCTCCTGGCTGGGCCCTGAGAAAGACATTTACCCTCACCTTCCCAGTGGGGGGGCCCGACAGAGTCCGTGTCCACATGGGACACCACGTGGGCTCCTGGAAAAGATGGCCCGGGGATTACAGAGGCTGGAAGGGGCAGGTGACGTACCACGGGATGTCGTGAAAAGAGAGTGGCCTTTGGAACGGGGCACTGGATTCTAATTCTCAGCTATTTCGTCATCTCCAAAAAGGGATACCGGTACCACCCCACAAGTTTGCATGGAGACTGAAGGACATGGTCTAGGAGAGCGTGGGCACTGGAGCAGAGCAGGGACTTAGTCAATACTCAGGGCAGCACTGCATGGTTAAAAGACTGGGCTCTGGACTCAGGGAGACATAGCTCTGGGTTCTAGCTCTATCAGTTATTGCCTGAGTTTCCCCACCTGTAAATTGGCAGTAACAGTACATATCTCATTGTGAGAATGTCTATATTTCGTTGCTTATGAAACACATATTTTCCCACATCCTAAAGCGTCTGTAAGATCTTACCATCAGTGGTAGTGTTTTTCTTTCTTACTGGCACATAACGTAACACTGACCCGTACAGTTGTCATTGTTTAGATTTGATGACGTATTCTAAATGAGGTCATGCCTGAAAGGGTTCAGCATAGTGTCTTGCACAGAGCTGGAGCTCAATAAATGGCAGCTGTTGTTATGACTCCCTATGCAACCCTGGGCAGGTTTTAAAATATCTTTGAGCCTCAGTTTCCTCATCTGCATGATGGGAATAATTATCTCTACTTCCCAGGGTTTGAGGGAGTATTAAATGAGTTAGCATGGAGACGGAGGCACCCATCACAGCATGTGGTGTACAAAAGGAGCTCCAGATGTATCCTTCCCCAGGACTGTACCCAGGGGAAACCTCCCCTCTGTGGAATTTTGGCACAGGTTGGGTGGCGAAGGGCCAGGTGCCTGAGCGCTGCAGCCCTGCTGGACAACGTCACCTGCTCACTGCTGCCCCTAGTGGTACCAAGGCTTAGGGCAGGGCTGCTTGAACCAGATGGGAAGGTTATGGAAGAAAATGGTGGCAGGCAACCCTGCTGGGCATGAAGACCTTGACTGAAGACGTGAAGCCCCACCTGGGACAGCGACTAAGATGTCAATAACCCACTAAGCCCCCTGTGGGAGTCATCTTTCTACTGAATGTGGCTGCCGGGAAAATTGCCCAGATCACAGATCTAAACTGGAGCCACTCCTGGGTCCCCACCCGCCGCCCAGCAGAACGCACCTCTGTGCTGCTTGTCTCAAGCAGTAAGAGAGGATAGCCTTTGGTTGGCAACAGGGAGTGGCAGCATCCCTTCTCCTGTGTCCCCGAAGGACCACAGTCTGGATTGGGGTGGATCAGACCTAGTGACAAATCCTGACTCTGGATGACCATGGGTGCGTGACACCCTCTCCACAGTGTCCTTATCTGCGAAGTTCATGTGTGTGTCGGTGTCCATAACTAGAGTCATAGAGTTGGTGCCCCAAACTGTTGTACTGCCCACCCCACCTCTCTTCTCCCCAGCTCAGGTGCTCTGGAAAGCGCATCGGCAGAAATCATAAGCAATATTGACTTCACTACAAAATGCTCTGATGTCTTCCCTGCTGCTCTGATAAAGTGGTCTTTGAAGTGAACCTTCCCTTGCGAGTCTGGAACATCACAGATGAACAGGTGCAAACTGTCAGACCACGAAGAAGCCCTGGGCTCTCGCCTTTCAAAGAGGAACAAATACCCCCCGTTCAAGCTCTTTGTCGGGCTCCTTGAGGTTGTTCCACAGCCTCAGCCCTCCTGCTTGGTGGTGTGGACACTGGCGTATGCCGTCATGGTAGAGGGTGGGAGGGTAGAGGTCAGGGAGGAAGCTGGACAGACACCCTTTGGCCCAGGCACTTTGCATAGATGAAGTTTGAGGTCGGTACTATTGTTATCCCTCTTATACAGATGAGGAATCTGAGGCAGAGACGTGCAGAAGCTTGCCCAAGGTCTCACTGCTGGTAAGTGATGGAGTCCGGATTCAGTTGGACGTTGAAGCCTGGCATCACTGTCCTGTGGTCCCCACTCTAAGGAAGCCCTCCCTGTCTAATGCCAGGTGACGGCCACTGCCACTGGAGAGAAGCCATTCGTTATCAGAGACCCACTGAGAAATTCCTGCATGTCCTGAGATGCTCCGTGGAAGGCCTCCTCTTTCCCTCTCAATGTGGGACAGCCGTATCATTGCCATTGTAAAGAGGAGAAGACTGAGGTTCACAGAAGCAAAACGATTTGCCTGCGATCATCTAGCAATTCGGAGGAAGGGTTTGGACAAGAACCCAAGGCTTTTGACTCCCAATCCTGCCCCACAGCGACTGAGACAGCTGCTTCCCACTCCCTCACCCCGTCCAGCCCTCTCTCTGGGTTACCGCCCAGCCACCGGGGAGAGGCAGGGTGATCCCATACACCAAGTCGACCACTGCACTGTCCACAGCCCTGTGGACTCAAGTTCTGTCTTTTCCCAGGAGCTTTTTAAAAACTATGAGTAAAGGGACTTATCTCTGGGGTCTTCCAGAGAAGCCCACAGGCAGGCACCTTACTTGGGGATTGTGTTGGGAGTAGAAAGAATTACGGGTTTGGAGTCAGACATTCTAAGCCTGAAACTCACCTTCACCACATGCTAGCTCAGGGACCTTGGGCGAACAACTGAACCTCTTTGAGTATCAGTTACCTCTTGTGAAATAAGAATATTAGTCTCTGTCCTGGAGAGTTTTATGAGCTAATATATGAACCGAATCCAGCGCATTGTTTATGTGACACATAGCAGGAGCTCAAGATAGCCAAGATCTTGGCCTCTGTCATTGGCAAAAGGAGTCCAGAAAATTTTGTTTGCCTTAAGAACATCCGGTCTATAAAATTCACCCAGGCTTGAGTCAGGGCAGGGGTTATTTGAATGATTCAAGGACATTTGATTTTCACAAAGGGCTTAGCCAGGGTCCTTAAAATGGCAGCAACATGTGCACGTCGCCTTGCCTGTTTACAATTCATTAGCCACTTGACAGTGACTTCAGTGGAGAGAGAGAAAGTGCACAGCCCGTGTTACGGAAAGCCAGTGCTAGGAACAATTACCTGCTAGAAATCAAATAGAACTGGAGAAAAAAATAGGTCTGCAGCAGTAACCCAGAGGAAAGATTTCATTTATAAATACCTGCCTCACCCTCTTTCCCAGGAACCCATCCTTCAGTTGTTTAAAGCGAGATATAAATACAGAGTCAGGCACCCCCCTAACCTTTAAAAGCCCAGTGACAGGTGATTGGAACGAGCCTTCACAATGTAAGAGGCCACGGTTGTAACTGTTAATTCTTCTGGCTGTCATTTATCTTGCTATCCCTTTGGGTAGCTAAACAGCTCCGATCACGGGCTGCCCAATCGGCTTGTAAGTCTTCTTGACGAATCACTCTCATTCTCCCCGTCCTTTCTCTGGGCTGCGATAATTCTTGACAACTGCCTTAGAATCTCTGTCTCCTGCGGGTGCGGAAGGGAAGAGCCATCTATTAGGAGGAACACATGGAGAACAGAAAGCTCTTGGCGTTGGGAAGTTGGCAGGTGAAGAGCTGAGCCCTCATTTCAAGACAGAGACGCCAGGGCACAGAATGCAGGACACAGTCTATCTCAGTGACCTCCAGGGTATGAGGCATCCCTGCCTGTTTGGGGTCTTTGGATCAGGGATGGCTGGGCAAATCCTGTCCACTGAGCTCCAGTGGGTGTCCAGAGCGTCTTCACTAAGAAAATGCCATGTGCTAGATAAACTGTGAAGCCACTGTGCAGGTAAACTAGGGCAGCGTGGTGGAGACCAGTGTTGGGGTTCTCATCTCCCTCTTGGGTTGGTGGCTTTTCCCAGCCACCTGTGCGTCCAGGTGGTGTGTATGACTAGTTCTCCTAGGTTGAGGTGGTTAAGAGTAGATGTGCTCTCTCCTTCCCCAGCTGATGGCGGAAGAGAGATGAGTCGGAAAGCCTAAAGGAGGACAGAGACGGGAGAAAGCTGGATCCCTGCATGACTGCATGGAGCAGAGCCCCACTGCCAACTGCACTGGACCACAACATGAGGGAGAAATACACTGTCATTGTGTCAAACCACTCAGATTTAAGGGTTGATTATTCTAGCAGTTAGCCTCCCCTGTCTACTACAGCACTACTTTATTTAACAGAACACAATTGCTCAAACTGAAGGTTCATTATGAGTTAGCCCAGTGGTTTCTACTAACCAGACAGTGTACTGTAACTCCCCTCTGCTAGCTGTTGTGTGGACACTCAACTCACAACTTGAAGAACACTGGATACCAGATTCTTAATTTTTAGACCCGATAAATTGACCCCTCCTCCTTCCCCCTTCTCCTCCATTGGATGGGTGAGTAACTCTGATTCAATCTCCCCAAGGCCCTGCAAGTGTCCCCTCTTCTGGACAAGTTGAGACTGTCCTCAGCTCCCTCCTGGACCACTGCAATAGTCTCCTAACTGGCCCCCCTGCTTCTCATGCACCCCCTCCAATCTGACCCCCATCTGATCTTCCTAAAATGCAGACTCAGTCATATCACCACCTTCCCCGATAAAATCCAAGCTCCTTTTCTTCAGAAGACCTTCCATGATCTGCCTTCCTGTCTCTCCTCTCATCTTCCCCCAAACGATCAGGCTCCCATAGCCTCTCTACCTTTGCTCTTCTCTCTCCCTGCCTGGATGGCTCTTCCTGCTTCTCAGCCGGCAACCAGCTACCTGGCTTTCAAGGCTCAGTCTGTGTCCCTCGGCCAAGAAGCCTCCTCCACCCATTCCTTCTTGCCTTTGGACGCTGGTATCCAGGTTTGTGTTTTAGGCTGGCATCTACAACACATTCTTTTTTGTTTTGAAAGTGCTTAGAATTTAATAATTGACTAAAACATGATACACAACTGAATCACAAGATTGTTAAGGAAACTACATATTTAATTAATCTAGGTAAGCGTGTGTTCATTTTTGAAGCTAGTATAACACAATGTCAAAATAAAAATATTTTACTTTAGTTTTTGCTGAGGACCCAGAAAACAGATTCCATAATGAAGCATGAGACCATCATGTAGAAGTTGCAAAAGGAGGTTGTGCAAAACCACTTGTTTCCAACCCTCTCATTCACATCAAGAGGAGAAGGAGAGGATTAGAAGAGTTAGCTAGAGTCTTTGGGGTGCTGGTGTATGTGGAGTACATCCACTCCCCTCCCCAAGGAAGGAGAATGAATGGGATTCTCCCTTGTCAACTAAAGAGAGTAGACGATGAGGAAACTATCAAGGCGCTTAATATTTGTCACCTGCAGTTGCTGTACATGGTGGGCAGATATTAGAATGAGTTTGAGAAATCTGAGGATGACAAGGTTACCTGCTGAGGGAAGTAGGGGTGCTTTTAACATGGGTATCTGCCTGTATCCTCAAGATCGTCCTGACCAGATATGGCCTCAAGGGGGAGAGAGCCTGGTGGGCTTGCAGTCCTCTTGCCCAGGATTGCCATCCAGAGGGACAAGGAGACCCCAACAGTGAGAGAAAGTTTATGTGGTAGTGGAACACTGAGAACCAGGGAGAAAAAGAAAGCAAGAGGGAGAGGTGACGCAATTACC
The DNA here is from genome assembly GCF_011762595.2 of Tursiops truncatus. Classification (NCBI taxonomy): domain Eukaryota; kingdom Metazoa; phylum Chordata; class Mammalia; order Artiodactyla; family Delphinidae; genus Tursiops; species Tursiops truncatus. The sequence continues at coordinate 18,354,823 of NC_047053.1, forward strand.
TGGGCAAGGGAATTTCAGGTAAAAACTCCCATTAGGCAGAGAGGTCACGCAGAGCAGTTTCCAAAGAACCCAAGAAAGTATTCCATGAGGCAAAGTTTTAAATATCTCCCTGCTAAAGAGCACATTCCATCTCTGAACGGTATCAGTCAGATAAAAGAGTGTCTCATTTCCTTTCTTCCTCCTCTCTCCCATTCCCCTGTAGGGATCAAATGCTGTGACTGACAAGGCTAAGAAGTGGTAAAGACATCGCTCAGGGAGAGAGGGGAAAGCACCCTTCTCTCCCACTGCAGTTGCCCACCCTACGGCTGGCACAAGCTGGGAAAGGGGGAGTAGCTAGTATTTTGAATGCAGCACATTCTTGTGGTCATCGGCCCGCTTCCTACTGGCCCTCAAGCTTTTTGGGAGGAAGGTGGGAGACCAATTTCTCTTCCCCCGGGGCGGGCCCAAAGCTGGAGCCCAACTGACTTGCCTCTCGCTCGAGGCAGCCAAGCCAGTTACCAAGGCAACCTTCCCTCCCTGGGCTTCAGTTTCTCTGTGAGTAAAATTGGGAGGTTGCTTGGCAAGGACAAGTCCTTCATGGTCTCTCTGGGCTTTCTCAGCTCAGCATTCCAGGATTCTATCGTCCTACCACTAACACAGCACAGTCATGCAAGGGAAATCAACACTCAGAGTTTTTCCTGAGCTGTGTCTGTGCAAAGCCACAATTCTGCAGAAGACTGTCCTTGGGGGTGCCTGTGACTTTCAGCTTCGCCTGATGCCGGAGAGAATTTATCATTACAGAAAAGCTTGTGGTGCAGGTTTAGCAAGTGTGGCGTCTCAGGCATTCCGGAGCTTCATTTATCAGGTAGACACGGCTTTGTTATTTAGACTTCAGTCACAGCTCAGAAACTATCCCTCAGATATACAGACTGGGGTAAGATGTCCCCCTGTATTGATCCCGATGAGGAATTGGCATGAACAGTGATGACTTGGCATGGGAAAAAGGCCATTTGCGGGCTTGCAACTTGTTCTGACTTCAGGGAGAGCTTGGGGTAGGAGGAAGGGATTCTCAGCACACTTCATGCCACGCCATGGACGGGCTCAGGGAGCTCCGCCGTCACCTGGGAAGCCCGTGTCTGTGTGTTTCTGATGGAGGAGGAGTGTGAACGACTATAGTGCTCTTCAAACTTTAACGTGCTTGGAACCACCAGGGAATCTTGGTAAAAATGCAGGTTCTGGGCTTCCCTGGTGGCGCAGTGGTTGAGAGTCCACCTGCCGATACAGGGGACACGGGTTCGTGCCCCGTTCCGGGAAGATCCCACATGCCGCGGAGCGGCTGAGCCCGTGAGCCATGGCCGCTGAGCCTGTGCGTCCGGAGCCTGTGCTCCGCAACGGGAGAGGCCACAACAGTGAGAGGCCCGCGTACCGCAAAAAAAAAAAAAAAAAAAAAGCAGGTTCTGATACAACATAACCTGGGGTGGGGTGGGGCCCGAGACGCTGCAGCTGGTCCGTGGATAACACGGAAGGGCAAAGAACTAGTAGAAGCTGGTGCCTCCCCACAGGGCTTGATGCATACACTGCTTGGCAGTAAAGATGATCTGGACAGAAGGCCAAAGAATCATGGAATTTTTAGAATGTTTGAATTGGGAGGAACCAGATATATCATCAAATTTCACCAATGCTAAGATGCTATCCTTTGTAAGACGCACCATTACTTGGAACACCTCTAAGAAAAGAAGAATCCTGCCAATTAGTGGTAAGAGGCCATTGACTGTGAGGTCCATCCCTATTTCAGAGATGTTAAATGTGTGGCTTAGAATTGATGGAATAGGGTATTTGATTTAACTCCCACCTTCCCCATTTTACAGAGGAAAATATGAGGTGCGGAGAGAAGGGACTTGTCTGAGGCTGCTCGGCTCCCAAGAGGCTTAAGTGCTGCAGTTTCCTTTCTGTGAGGCCTGAGGAGGTGCTTGGAAAGCATCATCAGGCCCAGGGCCAAGGACGGAGGTGTCTCTGCCCTCAGTGGATGACCAGGGGGGTCCTCCAAGATTCCCAGCTCATCCTTCACCGCGGGCTGCATCCCTTGGAGAGGAATCTCTTCCTGTCCCTTGGCAGTATATTTCTGGTAGGAAACCTCAAGCCCAGGGCTTTTGTCTGATTTTATATTCAGAGCATCCTTTTCTTTCTATTCAGGAAATTCTTAAGTTACACTGAATCCCAGATGGCACACTTGAGCCTTTCTGCCCTTGGCTTCTCTTCACAGGAATCACAAGAAAGGCAGCCACTCCATCTTTTCTCTGTCTTGTTCCCTCCATGATAAACGATGGAATTAATTGAACAGCAGCACTGGATTGCCCAGGCCAGTGGTTCTCAGCCCACACTCTGCATCAGAATCATGTACCTGTATAAACTACAGATACCCCGGGGCTTAGCCCAGAGATTAGGATTCGGTTGTTCAGACATGAGGCCCAAATACCAGTATTTTTCAAAAACTCTCTAGAGGATCCTAGTACCATAGCTAGGTTGCGTACCATTAAACTAGTCCTACCTATTTGAGAGATGGGAAAACTGAGGTCCAGAAAGGCCAAGCGTTTGCTTGGAGTCCTGCAGTTGGCTGCAGAGGCGGGGCTAGACTCCAGTTCTCTGGATTATCCCTGTATTTCCTCATTCAAAGCTCTAACTGGCCTACACCACTGAATGAACCTTTACTGTAGGCAGTAGACCCCATAGGCACATAGCTGTGTGTGTGTGTGTGTGTGTGTGTGTGTGTGTGTGTGTGTGTGTGTGTGTGTGTGAGAGAGAGAGAGAGAGAGAGAGAGAGATTCACTCCGTGTTGGAAAATCCAGGCAGAAATTAACAGTAGAGATTGGAAGGGAGTTGAAGTAAAAAGGACCTCAAGTTAAAAATAAACATGCCTGATGCTGTTTGCCTAGTAATCACTTCTGACAGTTCAGGGCAGGGTATCTAACCCCTTCCCAGCACCCCAGAAGGGTTTCAGACTATTTTGGGGACAGGACACTTCACCAGGCTCACAGGCCTTATTTCCCAGCCCTCGAGCCATGTTCGGGGCTATCTGTGGACTTTTTCCAGGTTCTCTATGTCCCTATATCAGAGGGCCTGATATCTCCACTGTCTTGTGTGGGATGTTTAGTGCTGGGTGGCCTGGGTTGCTCTGTAACGTTTACTGGCCAATGAATGACTCATCAGGAATCGATGTAGTTCCCATCAGGGATTGCCCTCAGGAAGAAATTAATGGGCAGAATCAGCTGTTAAATTATCTGGGAATGAAATACCCTGTTGAGCTGGTGTCTTCAAGTATGTGAGCTACTGTCCTCGAAAGATGCTGAGTGTATTTTCAGCCCTTCCTCAGCTGCCCAGGATTTCCTTCTGAAGCCAGAGAGCTTCTTCCAAAGCTGCTGACCATCTGCTGAGAGGCCCAGGTGACTCTGTCCTTGGTTCTCTCTGGATTTGGAACTTACCTGGTCACTTACCTCCCCAACGTCAACAGGCCCACTGTGAATGCATGTGTTTGTGCTTGTGCGTGCGTGCGTGCGTGCGTGTGTGTGTGTAAGCAGGCAGGGGCTAAACTAGGGCCACCAGCTGCACGAGTCAGGGCTCTGGGCACTGAGTGGCAAGTGGTCCTACCTACCGCTCAAGAGTTTTACAACTTTGGGTGCATCTGCATTACTTGAGAGTCTTGTTTACAAAGGCAGATTCTTGGGTCCCACCTTCAGAGAGTCTGATGTAGCAGGTGTGGTGTCGGGCCTAGGAATGGGCCTTTAACCCACTTCCTCCCCGCTTCTGATGCACACTGAGACTGAAGAACAGCTAGCTTAAGAAAACTTCATACTTAATATCAAGGAGATGGGGGGCCACCACCTCTCTGGACCCCGATATCTCAACTGTAAATCAAGGGGAAGGGCTAGATGACCTTTAGTGCCTTTTCAGCCCCATGCATCTGTGGTTTCCCTCCCCGCCCAGGGAGATGGACGTGAACATGGTAGCCGGAAGCCAAGATGGCAGAGGCATGAAAGTTTAAATGCTGCCCAACTTGTGTTCTTGGCGGGGCTGGCTTCGTTGTAAAGACTACCTGCCAAACCCTGGAGTCTCTGGAGGTTTTGCAGGGTGGAGGAACCAAACACCTTTCTGGAAGAACCCTCCAGGGAGTGGAAGGAAGCTCCGTTGCAAGCCTGAGCCCAGTGGTACTCGGTTGGACTGAATGATGGCCCTGGTCTGTGGTCTTGCCTCCAGGGCTGACTCAGGGCTGGGGGTCCTGGGAGGGGGCTGTAGCTGAGGTCCTCAGTGGTTAAGCCAGCCCAGTTGTACAGATGTGGGTCAGCTCAGCTCCCGGGGGGTCATCTGAATCAGCACAGTCTTGTCTGACATTGGAGCTGGGGGCACGGGGCAGAGGTACCTGCCCACTTTTAGAACAGAGAAGTTGTATCTCGCTTTACACAATCTGAGTTTTCCAGCAAAAGTAAAGCATACCTCACTCTTATAAACTGATAGAAGCCTGGTATATTAAAACATTTTGAGAAACTCTGCTGGGACGCCTTCTGTAGCGTCCTGAAGATTCTTACATTATGAATCATAATTAATAGGAAATTATTTTTTGACCAACAAATGATATCAGTGGTTGAAATTTTACAAAGGATTTTCATATACATGAGCTTAGTTTTCCTCCTAATACCCCCTGGGAGGTAGGCCAGGCAGGCCTGTAAACGGAGGCACAGAAAGGCCGGCAGGCACAGAGCTGTCCAGTGACAGACCTAATGTTAGAACCTGGGCCTTCTTTCTCGAAGCACAGAGGTACGGCAGATGGGAAGAGGCTGGAAGACTTGTTTGATAAGAGTAGACTTCCACGTGCTATTTTTTTTTTTTTTTTTTTTTAGTAAGTGCACTTGGGCTTTCAGAGTGATTGAAAATATCTTTCACTAATCCACATGCAGTATTTATATATATTTTTCCTTCCTAAGAAGTAAGAAAACAGCTTTTTGCTATCGCTTCTCTTTAACACAGCTCAGTCCTTGATAAAGCGTTATAGTTGGCATGCCCTGTTTTTTCTTGTCTGTAGCTGCCAGCTGTCCAGTAACCATCTATCTTTCTTTGGTTCTCTACTCTCCTTTTTTTTTTGTAACGTGAAAATCTTTGAGAAAATACACTTGGCACTCTATTTTTCAAGAGCCTTACAAATGCTCATTTCCCTTGACCCAGAAATCTCACCATTCTAGAAACTAGCCTAAGGAAAGAATTAAAATTAGCCCGAGAAGATCATCTTAAAACTCTGTCCACAAAGATATCAGGCAGAGTGTTATTCACAATAGCAAAAACAGAGAAAGCAATTCCAGTTCAACAATAGAGGAATGATAAGTAAATTATGGTATGTCCATTTGATAGAAATATTACGCAGCCATTCAAATGATGACGCAAATGTAAAAACAAGGAGAAAATGCTTTCAACAGACTGTTAAGTGAGGATACACACCTGCTTATACCATCTGTTTATAACTTAAAAAAACCCACCACCAAAAAAAAACCAAACCTACGAAATCTATATGCAGAAAAAGAAATCTGAAAAAAGATTCCAAGGTATTAAAGTCAGGATGTCTTTTGGTGGTTAAATTTTGATGCTTTCTAATTTTCTGTCTTTTCCAAATCTACAATGATGCCTGTGTATAACTTCTGAAATGGAAAGATGGTAAATCCTTTGCACGGTAAGGATGTGGACTTAGAGAAAAGTTGGACTTGAACCAGAGCCCTGTCACTTACAAGTTCTGTGGGTAAGTCCTCTCCATATCAGTTTCCTCAGATGGAAAACGAGGACACGTCACACTGAGCGGAGAGGGTTGTTTGGCGGTTAAATTAATTTGCTAAAATTAATGGCACATAGTACGGGTCTATAGTTATTGAAAATGACTGAATGAATTCTTTCTTCCTCAAATGATACCTGGAGGAGGATGGGGGGCAACTACTGTCCTCACCCTCCAGATATGACCAGGTATTTATTCATCCATCCAGTGTACATTTATGAAGTATCTACCATGTGCAAGAAATTGCAGTAAGGAAATGGGTTCTGTGTCATTAACATCAGCCTCATGTGACGTAATAAGCTGAGGAGAGAGAACGGAAATTGGAGAAAAATTGAGTTATGCGCTTGAAAGAATAACAGTGGAGTAAAATGAAAAAAAATGATACATCAGATTGTTAGATTGTTTATTCCATTTAACCCCCCTTTGAAATTGAAATGCTTTTCATTCCATTTTGACAAACGAAGCCTGAGAGATTAAGGCCCTTGTTTAAGATGCCACAGACGGTAAGGGCAGAGTGGGGAGTCTGTCTCAGGCCAGTGGGTCACTAAAGCACACACCAAGTCATCTCCCGCCCTGCAACTGAAGGGCTCTCTGTCACCAGGTCCTTCTCCACCATGCAGGACCCTCGGGACATCTTTCGAATCAGTATTTCCTTTGGGGCCATCTGAACCCACTTCCTGCTGGTCCATACGGTGGGAGCTGATGTCCTTCTCTCTCAGAAAGGCGATGTCTTTGTTGCTCAGAGGCAGTAAAGAACTCCTGGAGTTGGGGGCTTATTAGCGGCCCAGGAGGGTTAGAAAGAATGACTGGACAAGAATGACATCCAGGTGGCACCTGGGGGAAGAATGGCTGTCTCTGATAATGTGCCCTTAGCAATTCTCAGCCGGCTTGCTGGTGAGAGACCCTGGACCCCCTGAGTGGCTTAATATTTCTTTAGAAGGCATTTCGTAGGGCTTTGGGGGCACACAGCCTGATGCTGGGCTTGGGCTGGAGGATGAAGGATGTCCTCATGGGTCACTTGAAGAGACCAGACATAAATATTGAAGATTTTAGGCTAAAGCTCAGTGCCATTGAACCAGGATCAGAAAAAGGGAAACTTGGCAGGGTTCTCTTTTTCTACCAAATCCAACCCCCTCATATTATAGGTGAACAACTTACGATTCAGAGAAAGTGACTTTCCCGAGGTCACACGGCAATGTTAATCAGCTTTTAGTTCAGGATGAAGTAAATCAGGACAGGCTTTTGGAGGTGGTGAGCTGCCTGTTCATCTGGAAACCGTGACTTAGAGTGTCGATGCTCAATGATTCATTCAGCAAACATTTGCTGGGTGCTCTTGGGCATCAGGGATGTAAAGATGAGGGATATGGAAGGTACCCTCAAGGCGTGCCCAGGATAGTGGGGGGAACAGGGATGCGAGGAGATGGGAGAGTACAGAGTGGTGAAGTGCTCCCTTGGCAACAGGTGGGAGCCCAGGGACTTGGGGAAGTAAACCTGGGGTTGTAAAATGATGGATGAGTCCCCAAGTGGACCCGGAGGAAGGGAATGACAGGGAGTGGAAACAGCATGGGCAAAAGCCCAGAATCTTCAGTGAGCAAACACATCTCTTTGCAGGACCGGCAAGCCATTTATGAGGCTAAAATATAGAGTTCCGGGGTGTAAATGATGGGCAAGGACTAGAAGCTGGGGCACCAGCTGTCAAGGAAGGGTTAGGATCTAGGAGTCAAGAGAACTTGTGTGTGTGAATAGCTGTAATGCACAGCAGAGAGTGTCAGGAGCCACAGACAGAGCTGGTTCAGAGGGAGAGACCTCACCTCCAGCTGTGGGCATCGGAGGTGTCTTCCTGGAGGAGGCGGCATTTGAAATGAGCAGGAAAAGAAGTGCTGGATTTGTACATGAAGAGCTAGAAGAGACGGAGTTCTGAGAAGCAGACACAGAGCAGACAAAAGTTCAGAGTCAGGAACCTCATCTGACTGAGCATCTCATGAAGTATGAACTGGGATGACAGGAGGCCTTGAACTTTGGCTCCATGAAACCACACTTTAATGTTTAGACAGCAGGGAGCCACGGAGGGTGCCTGAGTGAGGGTGGGGTGGGCTCATGGATGGCTGTGGAGTCTGATTTTTGGAATGCCTCCGTTGTCTCAAATATGCAGGAACTCCCACTAGGGTGGGGAGAGGCAGAAACACAGAGAAGTATAAAAGAAGGGAAGTGAACCCTCAGAGTTAATGGTGAGCGAAGCAGAGGATGGCAGTGGGCCAGGGTAAGGCCAGTTACACCTTCAAAGCCAATTCCAGCCCGGGCTGTTGGGAATCACATTTTTTTTTTTTCCTTGCACTGCATGGCATGTGGGATCTCAGTTCCCTGACCAGGGATCGAACCTGCGCCCCCTGCATTGGAAGTGTGGAGTCTTAACACCACTGGACGGCCCGAGAAGTCCTGGAAATCACATTTTAATGCTTCATCCAGAGGCTTTTCCTGAGAACCTGGCAACCTCGCCCAAAGCAAGGGGAGGATTAATCAGGTGCATTTGCAGCCCGGGGTGCCTGTGAAAGACCCTGCCTCTGACGCGTGGGGCCAGCTTGACCTTGAGAGGTCAAGCAAAGACCCTTGCCTACTCAGACAACCTAGAAATCACAGGGCAGAGTCAAGCCTGGTAAGACAGATCCCTCTGTGGGCAGCTGTGGCTTCTGGGTGATTGGACTGGGGGGAGGGGAGGGTGACCAAGAGGATGCAGGCCTATGGTGACCAACTGTTCCAGTTTTAGCATCAAAAGTCCCATGTCCCCTGAGATCCCTCAGTTCTGGGCAAACCGGGATGGTTGGTAACCCTAGATGTAGCCCCTAAGAGGCTTCAGAAACTGACTGTAAATTTAAGCCATTGCAGCCCAGCCCCAAGTCCTAAGTTGTTGAATTTATTGACATAAAGTTTTAATTATTTTCTCTTACTACCCTTTTTCTGGCTGTAGAATCTATACTGATGTCACTTCTCTCCTTCCTAATATCGATAACTTGTGTTTTTTCTCTTTTTATCCCTGATAATTCTGGCTAGAGGTTTATCAATTTTATTAATCTCCTCCAAAAAAATAACAAACCTTCTGGCTTCATTGTTTTTCTCTTTTTTTATACTGCACTGATTTCTATTCTGATCTTAATTATCTCCTTTGGTGTGCTTACTTTTTTTTTTTTTTTTTTTTTAAACATCTTTATTGGAGTATAATTGCTTTACAATGGTATGTTAGTTTCAGCTTCACAACAAAATGAATCAGTTATATATACACATATGTTCCCATATCTCTTCCCGCTTGCGTCTCCCTCCCTCCCACCCTCCCTATCCCACCCCTCCAGGCGGTCACAAAGCACCGAGCTGATCTCCCTGTGCTATGCGGCTGCTTCCCACTAGCTATCTACCTTACGTTTAGTAGTGTATATATGTCCATGCCTCTTTATCGCTTTGTCACCGTTTACCCTTCCCCCTCCCCATAGCCTCAAGTGCATTCTCTAGTAAGTCTGTGTCTTTATTCCTGTTTCACCCCTAGGTTTTTCATGACATTTTTTTTTTCTTAAATTCCATATATATGTGTTAGCATACGGTATTTGTCTCTCTCTTTCTGACTTACTTCACTCTGTATGACAGACTCTAGGTCTATCCACCTCATTACAAATAGCTCAATTTCATCTCTTTTATGGCTGAGTAATATTCCATTGTATATACGTGCCACATCTTCTTTATCCATTCATCTGTTGATGGACACTTAGGTTGCTTCCTTGTCCTGGCTACTGTAAATAGAGCTGCAATGAACATTGTGGTACATGACTGTTTATGAACTATGGTTTTCTCAGGGTATATGCCCGGTAGTGGGATTGCTGGGTCATATGGTAGTTCTATTTTTAGTTTTTTAAGGAACCTCCATACTGTTCTCCATAGTGGCTGTACCAATTTACATCCCCACCAACAGTTCAAGAGGGTTCCCTTTTCTTTACACCCTCTCCAGCATTTATTATTTGTAGATTTTTTGACGATGGCTATTCTGACTGGTGTGAGGTGACACCTCATTGTGGTTTTGATTTGCATTTCTCTAATGATTAGTGATGTTGAGCATTCTTTCATGTGTTTGTTGGCAGTCTGTATATGTTCTTTGGAGAAATGTCTATTTAGGTCTTCTGCCCATTTTGGGATTGGATTGTTTGTTTTTTTGATATTGAGCTGCATGAGCTGCTTGTAAATTTTGGAGATTAATCCTTTGCCAGTTGCTTCATTTGCAAATATTTTCTCTCATTCTGAGAGTTGTCTTTTCGTCTTGTTTATGGTTTCCTTTGCCGTGCAAAAGCTTTCATTACGTTTCATTACGTGCAAAAGTTTCATTACGTCCCATTTGTTTTTGTTTTTATTTCCATTTCTCTAGGAGGTGGGTCAAAAAGGATCTTGCTGTGATTTATGTCATAGAGTGTTCTGCCTATGTTTTCCTCTAAGAGTTTGATAGTGTCTGGCCTTACATTTAGGTCTTTCATCCATTCTGAGTTTATTTCTGTGTATGGTGTTAGGGAGTGTTCTAATTTCATTCTTTTACATGTAGCTGTCCAGTTTTCCCAGCAGCACTTATTGAAGAGGCTGTCTTTTCTCCACTGTATATTCTTGCCTCCTCTATAAAAAATATGGTGACCATAACTGCATGGGTTTATCTCTGGGCTTTCTATCCTGTTCCATTGATCTATATTTCTGTATTTATGCCAGTACCATACTGTCTTGATTACTGTAGCTTTGTAGTATAGTGTGAAGTCCGGGAGCCTGATACCTCCAGCTCCGTTTTTCTTTCTCAAGATTGCTTTGGCTATTTGGGGTCTTTTGTGTTTCCAAACAAATTGTGAAATTTTTTGTTCTAGTTCTGTGAAAAATGCCATTGGTAGTGTGATAGGGATTGCAATGAATCTGTAGATTGCTTTGGGTAGTAGAGTCATTTTCACAATGTTGACTCTTCCAATCCAAGAATGTAGTATATCTCTCCATCTGTTTCTATCATCCTTAATTTCTTTCATCAGTGTCTTATAATTTTCTGCATACAGGTCTTTTGTCTCCTTAGGTAGGTTTATTCCTAGGTATTTTTATTCTTTTTGTTGCAATGGTAAATGGGAGTGTTTCCTTAATTTCTCTTTCAGATTTTTCATCATTAGTGTATAGGAATGCAAGAGATTTCTGTGTATTAATTTTGTATCCTGCTACTCTACCAAATTCATTGATTAGCTCTAGCAGTTTTCTGGTAGCATCTTTGGGATTCTCTATGTATAGTATCATGTCATCTGCAAACAGTGACAGCTTTACTTCTTCTTTTCCGATTTGGATTCCTTTTATTTCTTTTTCTTCTCTGATTGTTGCAGCTAAAACTTCCAAAACTATGTTGAATAATAGTGGCGAGAGTGGACAACCTTGTCTTTTTCCTGATCTTAGAGGAAATGGTTTCAGTTTTTCACCATTGAGAATGATGTTGGCTGTGGGTTTGTCATATATGGCCTTTATTACGTTGAGGTAGGTTCCCTCTATGCCTACTTTCTGGAGGGTTTTTATCATGAATGGGTGTTGAATTTTGTCGAAAGCTTTTTCTGCATCTATTGAGATGATCATATGGTTTTTCTCCTTCAATTTGTTAATATGGTGTATCACACTGATTGATTTGCATATATTGAAGAATCCTTGCATCCCTGGGATAAACCCAATTGATCATGGTGTATGATCCGTTTAATGTGCTGTTGGATTCTGTTTGCTAGTATATTGTTGAGGATTTTTGCATCTATGTTCATCAGTGATATTGGCCTGTAGTTTCCTTTCTTTGTGACATCTTTGTCTGGTTTTGATATCAGGGTGATGGTGGCCTCGTAGAATGAGTTTGGGAGTGTTCCTCCCTCTGCTATATTTTGGAAGAGTTTGAGAAGGACAGGTGTTAGCTCTTCTCTAAATGTTTGATAGAATTCACCTGTGAAGGCATCGGGTCCTGGGCTTTTGTTTGTTGGAAGATTTTTAATCAAAGTCTCAATTTCTCACTGATACTCTTAATTTCAAAAATTCTTTGTTTTCTCTGTATTTCATTACTATTTCTTTAACTAATCTTTTCCTCAAGTAATATAATATTGAAATAACTTGCTGTTAATCCCCTCCAGCATATCTTCCATCTCAAACGTTGTAGTTTTTATCTCTAGAAGCTCAATTTAGGTCTTTAAAAAATATGTTCCATGTCCACACGTTGAACATATGGGGTTTAGTTATAACTGTTTTAATGACCTTGTTGGCTATTTGTCCCATGTGTCAGTTCTGGGTTGGTTTCAATGGATTGATCATTCTCCTCATTATAGGTCATATTTTCTTGCTTCTTTGTATGTCTGGTAATATTTGATTGGATGCCAGACATTGTGAATTTTACCATGCTGGGTGTCAGGTATTTTTGTATTCCTATACATTTTCTTGAGATTTGTTCTGAGACACATTTAAGTCATTTGGAAATAGTTTGACCTTTTTGGGTTTTGCTTTAGGATTTGTTAGGTGGAAAGAGAGCAGCTTTTAGTCTAGGGCTAATTATTCCCCACTACTGAGACAAGACCCTTGTGGATACATTTCCCCACGTCCCAGGAATTGTGAGGGTTTCCAGGTTGGCTGGTAGGAATAGGCACTATCCCCAGCTCCGTGTGAATGCCAGGCACTGCTCCTTCTAACCCTCTTGGGTCATTCTTTCCCTGGCCTTGGGTAGTTTTCTCACATGCATACCCCCATCGGGAGCCTGAATTCTGAAGGAGGACCCTTCTATAGATCTTCAGTGTTCTTTCTCTGTGCATTCCTCTCCTCTTTAATACTCTGTCTTGTGAACTCTAGCTGCCTTGGTCTTCCTGGACCCTCAGCAAAATGTCCTCAACACAGGGCATCCCTGGGGCTCTGCCTGGGTCCCCCTGCAGGCACTGTGGCTTGGAAACTCTCTAAGGATGCAAGCTAGGACTGTCATAGTGCTCAACATTTTTGTTTCCCATCTCTCTGGGATCACTGTTCTTTGCTGCCTAATATTCATAACACTTGAAAAAGTTTTTTTTTTTTGGGGGGGGCAGTTGTTTTAGGTGAGAGGCTAAACCCACTCTGTTACTATGTCTTGGTTGGATGCCAACATCAGAGTCTCTGCTGCCACCACCAGTCTAAGCCATCTCAACACCAGGCTCATTTTAATACCAGGACTTAAATGTTTTGCCCCAGTAAAGAGCGGATTTGAATCAGGTGTGCCCGACCCTGTGTCATCACCTCTCCATGCAGAAAAGAGTGATGGAGGTCCTTTACAATTGAAGTACTTGCATAGTTATTACCAAATCTGATTCTCTCGAGAGCCAAGTGAGATCAATAGGCATTATTAGCCCATCTGACAGGTAGAGAGTCTGAGGCCCAATGAGTATAGTGACCTGCCCATGGCTGCCTAAAGAATGAATGGCAGAGTCAGGATTATAACCAGGGCCTCTGTCCTCCACTCTGGGGCTGTCTTGGCTGCTTCCTCCCTCTCTGCAAGGCAGCAGGCAGGGAGCTCAGCCTTCATTCTTGCTCTGCATCTGCATCTCCCCACTGGGAAGAAGATGAGTAATCCATTCTGATGCTAGAAAACACACGGGAAAGCAGTGCACCATGAATGTAGTCCCAGGCGGGCCCCTTGTGCTGCCTAAATGCATAGCATGGACAGTACAATCCTGTGTTTTCTGACCGTTGCCATGGTGTGTGGACAAAATGGGAGTGTGTTTCCTTGGAAAATTTCAACAGTGATTCATCCTCATTTCTACTAGGACCAATTGAAGAAATGGGTAATCCTGGGGGAATAGCCATAATATTAGCATAATATTAGGATGGTTTGGCATCCATTTCCTGAGCTGACCTTCCTTCCCCTACACCTGGGGCTTCTCATAACACCTGCTTAGGAGGAGGCCTTGTTCCCTGACTGGGTTCCTCCAAGCATGTCCTGTTCTGGACAAAATAAAAGCAGAGCATGCCAGGGTAGCTGAAGGCGGTATTTCTAAATTGTTCGAGTTCTACCCATCAGGAAGTGGGTTGCTGTCATTAAGTGGCCTCTTAAAAGCTTGTAAAATAAAGCAACATTGGGCTTCCCTGGTGGCGCAGTGGTTGAGAGTCTGCCTGCCGATGCAGGGGACACGGGTTCGTGCCCCGGTCCGGGAAGATCCCACATGCCGCGGAGCGGCTGGGCCCGTGAGCCATGGCTGCTGAGCCTGCGTGTCCGGAGCCTGTGCTCTGCAACAGGAGAGGCCACAACAGTGAGAGGCCCGCGTACCGCAAAAAACAACAACAACAACAAAAAAAAAAACAACAAAAAAAGTAAAGCAACATCAATCACATTTGAAGAGAAGCTGGCATCAGAAAGAGATATGGAGCTTTGAAATGGATTCTTCTTAATCGAGGGTCTCAGTTCCTTAGTTACTGGGAATTCTGCCTACATGAGTGGTCAGAAGGCCTGGCTCCTTTGGTGGCCTGTGAGCTCAGAGCAGGGTGTGGGGGGAAAGAGCACAAGCTTTGGAAGCTGCAAGGTCTGGGTTTGGCATCTTAGTAGTGGCATGCACTCTCCACTACTCTTTCCACTATTAAGCCTCAGTTTCTCCATCTGTAAGATGGGCACAGGGAAGCCCATTGCAAGGTGGTCATGATGAGGCAGCCTGGATAAAGTACCTGGTGCACAGTGCTCACTCACTTCCACCATCACACCCGTGGTCCTGAGAGTCTAAGGACAAAAAATGATGGTGTCCACTAGGGCATCTCCACTCTATGAACTGTGATGGAATGCTACCACTGACGTTAAAGAGATCTCACGACAGGAGAAGATGCTCGTGGGAAGTGATGCTGAGGACAAAAGGAGAGAACAAAATCCAAGTCCAATGAACAAACTGGACTAGAGATGATTGTCGGAACTTGCCCAACCAAAGTCTTCCTGAGAGGGCCCAGCCACCATGGGCTTGGGGCAAGCGGAGGTTACGAGGAGGTAAAACCATGTGTAAGTGTGTCAGTTGGGTTAGGAAGCCTGCCAGTAGGGAGAGAGAGAAGACTGAGGTATGTGAGGACGTCACATGTGGCCTCTGAAAGGAGGGAGAGAGGAAGAGGGACAGGGAGGGAGGGGGAGGGGGGAGGAGGATACAAAACAAGAGACACGCACAGATGGAGTAAGAGAGAGCGGGTCCTTTGCTCTGGGTTTCAGATGCCACAGGCTGTCTGTGCAGTCTTTTCTCTCTATACGCCCTTCTGCAGGCTTCAGGAACCATGGCCCTTTCTTTGCTTATCCTCTGAAGGCCACCTGCTCCTTGTAACCCGAACAGCCCTAACTAAGGCAGAAACAAACAACAAAGCACACGGAGACCAAACGGCAAGGAAAGATACCGAAAGCATAACCATTCCTTCCTCTAAGTGGGGGTTCTATGGGTTATTTTTTCCTATTTTTTTGGTTTCCCCCCAAATCTTTATGTTGAGCACGTATTAAGATCTCACTGGCCCACAAGACCCATGACAGCTGCTGCTGGCTCTTTTTTGTGTCTATTTGTTGGCCATGCCCCTCTCTCCATCCTTTCTGGAGGCACTGTGCCTCTGTCTGAGTGGCCCCTTCCCCTTTCCCCAGGCCTTCTAGTAATTTCCATTTCCTGAGCTGATCTTCCTTCCCCTACACCTGGGGCTTCTCATAACACCTGCTTAGGAGGAGGCCTTGTTCCCTGTCTGGGTTCCTCCAAGCATGTCCTGTTCTGGACGAAATAAAAGCAGAGCATGCCAGGGTAACTGAAGGTGGTATTTCTAAATTGTTCGAGTTCTAGGCTTTGGGGTCCAGCTGATCCCGATTCCAGGTTGTACTACTTCCTGGCTGTGTGTCCTTGGCAAGTTTCTTAACTTCTCTGTGCTCCAGTTCGATTTTCTGTAAAATGGTTTCCAATCATTTCTACCTTATTAGATTTGAGAAGCATGCCCGAGATAATGGGTAGGATGCATTTAGAAAGGTTCTGGACTCAGTTCTGATCCCTTGAAAGTGGTTCTGGACTCAGTGTTTTCCACAGAGTGATGTCTCCCATGCTGCTGTATCTCCTCTGAGAGGCGGGGAGGCCCCGCCTGTGTTCTTCCTCACTGAGCTTCTAAACGTGGCTAAGCTCAGCTACCTCTCCTATACCTGCCATCACCAAGCACCAGAGTGTCCCCATCGTCCTTTACCCTTTGGGTCATAGAAGCAGCTGTGCCAGCAGTGGGTCTGGGGTTTAGCTTCAAGAGCACCCTGACCACCCCAGATAGAGCACCGCCTGCCCTGGCTGGGTCTGTTCCTCCTGCTGGCTCCTTCCAGATCTTTTCTTGGAGGTTTGGGGGGCTGAGTTCAGTTCAATTCAATACACATTGACTGAGGCCTTATCATGTACTGAGCACCGGGGCGGGTGTGGGGACATACACAGGAGTGTCTCAGTCCCAGAGACAGATGCGTGAAGGGAAAGACCTGGAAGTATGGTACCTGTTGCCTTTATGGTGGGGCAGGGAGATGATGTCACGCTCATAGCAGGGATGAAAACTGAGAGTGGGGACGTCCCTCGGATGCACTGTTGAGGCAGGGAAGAGGAGAGCACGATTTTAGGAGCTACGGAATTAACAAGGATAGCTATCAGTCTAATCCAACCTAATCGACCCAATCCAATCTAATTCAATCTCACCCAACCCATTGGACTAATTAGACCCATTCCCTGTGGATGGAGGGCCAGCATGGTGCCAGGCTCTGTGCTCTTCAATCTTTGGGAACTGTGGACTCTGGCCCCAGGCCTGGGGGTAGGGTGGGGACACTTTTTGTTTTACACTTCAAAACCAGATAAAAATCTTTACAAATTTTCTTTCCTAGCAGGGAAACTTCAGAGCTGCAGGCCTTTCCCTATGGCCTCTGCGTGTGCCGGGAGCAGAAGCAGGGTCCGGTGGAGGCTGTCTGCTGGGGAAGGAATTGCAGGACCAGCCTGGAGAGGAGGCTGTCCCTGGGAGTAGCAGGGAGTAGCACCCCATCCCCGGTATGTGAGCCAGTCTGTTAGATGCCGGGTCCAAACCAGAAAACATACTTGTAAATAGCTGCATTACGCACGTCTTTAAAAGTTGCACGATTAATACATGAATACACAAGTGCATTCTCGTTATAAATATTCCAGGGACCCAGAAAAAGTGGAAAATCTTAAACACTCAGTTCTGTTCTTTTCCTCTGAGCACCTGTCAGTATTTTTTAAATTCTCCAGAATTCTTCTGTGCGCTACCGTGCGTGCATACACGTGCATTTATAAATATATAGTTTAGTTTCGTGTGGTGGTATTTTTAATACAAATGAGACCACACTGTATGTGTTGTTCTTTTTTTTTTCACTTATCAATATGTCTTGGAAAATTTCCCCAAGGGACCCCCAGGTCTTTCTTACCCAGAAGAAAGACCCAGGGGGTTGGGGGAAACACATATGCATTTGCCCTCCTTAATTTAATCATCATTTCATCGATGAACTAAATTGTTTCTAAATTTTGACTCTCACAAAAATTGAGAGCTGCAGAAAAGACCTTCATCCGTGCTTCCTGGGGTACGTGTGTAAGTATTTCTTTATGTCAGATTCCAAGAAGGAAAACCGCTCTCCTTTGAAGAGGAGGTGTGCTTTTTTATTTGAATGGACGCTGCTAAGTCCCCACCCACATCGCTAGCCTAAAAGGCCCTACCAGTTTACACTCCACTCCACAGCTGTCTTGTCTGCCCTCTCCAGAGATGGGTGTCATCTTTTCTGGGGCCCTGCTCCCCTTCTGCTTGTTCCTTTCACAGTCTTCTTGGCTCTCCTAGAGACCTTGGCCAAATGCTATCTTCCTGTCCTTTGTCACCTAATTGTGTCAAAGGACTGGGTGTGCTATCTTAAAACATAAAACATGGGACTTCCCTGGCGATTCCCTGGTTAAGACTCCGTGCTTCCATTGCAGGGGGGATGGGTTCGACCCCCGGTCAGGGAACTAAGATCTCACATGCTGCATGGCATGGCCAAAAAAAAAAAAATAATAATAAAAAGCAGGAGTGATGACTCTCATTTAGGAATGATTTTTTTGTTCCATGATAGGATGTGCTGCAGGGTTTGAATCAATTCATTAACCAATATTGATTCACTCTGCAATTAATTAATTGATTGATTGATTTACAGCGTTAGGGTCTATGCTAGTTGCTCAGAGTCCTTGCCTTCAGACAGCACACTCTCATTGATGGAGCAAGACATGCAAATAACTTGGGTTATTCAGGTAACTTTGTATTAATAGCCAGATGGCTGTTGTTAAAATGTTTTAAATGCCCAAAGGAGATAGATCTCAGTAGGTGAGAAACTGGAGATATTTTAGGGCTAGAGCTAACAGATTAGCACTAAGATTTACTTGCCCACAGCTGAATGGTTACAGGGGCTGTTCAGTCCATTTGTAACAACATAAACAAACGTTCGGACTTCGCCATCCCCGGAGGGCAACAGTTGTTTTCAGGAGGAAGGAGGAGGGGAGAAACAGGAAAGCGATGTCTTTTCCAGGCCCCCTTTCCCCTGCCCTTGCCAAGGAAATCTGACCGTCAGCAGGACTGTTCACATTCGTTCATTCATACATTCATTCTGCTGGATATTTCTACAAGATTTGTTTGTGACTATCTAGCCTTCCCAGGTGGCCAGAAAAAGCTTTCAGGCCGCATAAGGAGGTGTCCTCTACAGGTTTTGTTTTGGTTTTTTTCCCCCTATATATAAAAACAACAGGCATCGGAAACCAAGGCCACCCTGTTCAGGGTTCAGAGGGTGCCCATGAATCAAAAGAGAACGTGATACTGGGTAGCATGACCCAACCAAAGAATGTTCTGATTTATTAACTTGTCTCCTGAGTAAGAAAAAGGAGGGGGCTTCCCTGGTGGTGCAGTGGTTAAGAATCCACCTGCCAATGCAGGGAACACGGGTTCGAGCCCTGGTCCATGAAGATCCCACATGCTGCAGAGCAACTAAGCCCGTGCACCACATCTACTAAGCCTGCACTCTAGAGCCTGCGAGCCACAACTATTGAAGCCCGCAAGCCACAACTACTGAAGCCCGTGCGCCTAGAGCCCGTGCTCCGCAGCGAGAGAAGCCACTGCCATGAGAAGCTCGCGCACCGCAACGAAGAGTAGCCCCGGCTCGCCGCAACTAGAGAAAGCCCGTAGGCAGCAACGAAGACCCAACACAGCCAAAAATAATAAATAAATAAAATAAACAAATTTATTAAAACAAAGAAAAAGAAAAAGTAGGTGAGTCAACAGACAGTAGGTCTCCTTTCCTCTGCTGGGTCTGAGGAGGAAATAAGTCACTGAGAGATAAGCAACTGGCTTCTGATGTCAGAGCTAGTGCAGAGAGGATCCAGGAGAAACTAGTTCTGCCCTGAGGGATGCTGGTGAGAGTGAGTACCACAAAATTCTGGACTGTGGACCCGGACTGGAGCTGCCATGTCAGTTAGTACCATTTTTGGCTCATCCTTTTTTTTCTCCATGCACTCAGTAAAAAGACTTTTTTTTTTTTTCAGTTCTTAGTGTTAAAGACTGTTGAATTTGGTTACATCATCCCTGAAGGCTAAGCATAGCTGAAATGGATTGTAAATTATTGAAGTTAGCCCTCTGAGATCATTCTACAACATTCCGTCCAACCATCTTTCCATTTAAGAATTATAAGACCTAATATTTTCCCTTAAGAAGTTGACAGTATACTGGGGGCTTATTACACAGACACATATAGCTCTTAATCTGTGATTGACTGCCTCTCCTGCTAGACTGTAAGCTCTGAGAAGAACCGGGTCAGTCCTGTCCATTACTGTATCCCTCATGCCCAACACAGTGCCTAGCACATAGTAGATGCTCAATAAATGAATGCGTCAGCAGGAAATGATCAAGGAATGGGGCTGGTAGGCTTGCAGCCTGTGCGGGGGGGCAGTGTGTGGATCAGCAGTGGGGCTGCTGGAGAGTAGAGGGGCTTAGTCACTGGAAAAAGTGATGGCCAGAGCCAGGATGTGGAATTTGGACTTTATTTTCTAGGTTGGGAAAGACATTAATGGGTCTTAAGCAAGAGAGTGAGATGATAAAGTAGGGTCTTTCTCTTTCATACATTCATTGAGTCATTCATTCCATTCAATATAATTATCAAGTATCTTCTCTATGCAAGGCACTATACAAAATGCTGAAATACAAAGAACAGAAATAAGATGGAGTCATATCCTCAGAGAGCTCGCCATCTGGTAGGGAGAGAGATAGGTAAACAGATGATTATCATGTGTAAATTTTATGCTAGAGATTCACACAGAATACTCCAGGGTGGCCTTATGGATGAGGGAACGTTAGAGCTGAATCTCGAAGGACTCATACAAATTAGGTGAAGAGAGGGTGGGAAGGGTGTTGCTGGCAGGGAGAGAGAGGAGAGAGCATGTGATGCTTGGGAATAACTGCACACGGTTGAGGAGAGCTGGTGCTTTGCGTGGGAGGCCGGGGGAGGAGAGGAAGATGCTGCTGAAAGGTAGGCAGCAGCCGGAACAGAAAGGGCTGTGAAGAGGGTCCTGGACTTTATCCTCGAAGAAATGAGGGAGGGAGATGCTCAGATTCGTGCTGATGCAGAGAATGGATTGGAGAGGGACGAGGTGGGCGGCAGGGAGACCAGCCAGGCAGTTGCTGTTCTTATCCAGGAGAGAGATCATGAAGGACTGAATTAAAGTAGTGTCTGGGGTGGGCAACAGTGATAGCTAGTGTTTATCGAGCACTTGCTGGATGCCAGAACTGTTCTGCACACACGCGTTAACTCACTTAGCCTTCTAGCCACCCTCTGGGATAGAAACCATCATTGTTCCCATTTTACAGACGAGGAAATGAGGCACAGGGTCACCATCTAGGGCGTGCGTATTTGTACTCAGGCTGGGGGAGCAGTTTTGGGTGGAGGTGTGGGGCAGGGGAAGAGGATGCGTTCAGTTTAGACTTTTGATTTGAGAAGCCCACGGGACTCCGAGGGGAGGCATTTGGCAGTACCTGGAGTCCTGCGTTGGGGGGTCAGGAAAGCGATCTGGGGCTGGGGGTAGTGCTTTGAAAGTCATGGTAAAGGGTGAGCTCAATTAAGGAAATTGCAGAATGGGACAAGCGAAAGCCAGCATCCTGGGACGCCCATCATCTCAGGGGTGAACAGAGAAGGAAGTGCTTATGAAGATGACTCAGGAGGAGCAGAAAGAGAGGTGGGAAGAAAACCAGCCCAGAGTGGGGAGAAGAGGGTCTCAGGGAGGGCGTGGCCAACAGTCCACATGCTGCTGGGAAGCCAGGTGGGATGAAGTGAGGAATGTCCTTACTGACAAAGATTGGGTTTGGCCACAGAGATTTCATGGGCCACCTTGATGACAAAGAGTTTCCGTGGGATGCTAGAGGTGGGCCGGGAAGGGAAAGGGAGGTGAGGAAGTAGAGAGAAGCAAGTCTAGACACCTCTTTGGAGACTCTTTTAGGGAGGGAAGGAGGAGGAGAGGCTGCGAGGCAGAGAGCAGGCGAAATAGAGTGACTTTACCTCTTTCTAAGACGTAAGCATTTTTTTAAACATATTTATATATTTTTTAACATATTTACAATTTATTGTATAATTGCTTTACAATGGTTGCGTTAGTTTCTGTTTTATAACAAAGTGAATCAGCTATACATGTACACACATCCCCATGTCTTAGGCATGTTTTATTGACTTTGAGATTTCCCCCAACAGAGCTGAGCACATTTGCTCATCCTGGCCAAGCAACACCTCTTTTAAGGACCCTTCTCCTTCCTGCTCTATGCCCTGTCATCCCCACCACCTTGACAAAAACAAACTCTCCTTGTGTAGGAAGAAAAGGTGAAAACCTGACTCTTGGCAAAACCATCTGGGGATCTGAAGATCTTTCTCCCTTCGAGGAGGAGTGGCAACACGTGAGGAAGTAGCTAAGCTAGTAGATGCTTAATTGATTCTTATTTTCATCTATGTGTGGGGAACACTATTCCCTGTTGAGCATGGAGGTGTGGCCACACAGCAGGCTATCCTGCCTCCTGGTGCCTCCCCAGCGCTTTCTGGAGCAGAACTGGATGCTACCATGTTTGTGCGGCTCCAGCTTTGACATTTTGGAAGTTGCTGAAGGCATGTGGAACAAATTCTCTCCCCTGCCTTGAAAAACACAACTGGGCAAGCCTCCATTTTTAATGGGGCCCGTGAAGCATATTAAGGACCATGGATCTAGCTGTCAGATGGACAGATGAGTCTTCTCTTTTGAAAGGTACTTAGGAAGTTGTATTTGGAGGAACTGTCAAAAGCATTTGGGGGCATCCCACCCAACATCTGGGCCTTTTTAATTTGGGGGTAGAGGCGGGTGTACTGTTTCTCATTGTGAGCCATGGTGGGACTCCCTCCAAATGTTGGAGATGCGGCCAACCTACGCTGATGGTAAAGGCTTAGGCTTCTGTAGGAGCCGACCGTGCCCACGCGGGTGCCAGTGACCTAACTGGGGCCAGTGGGACGCAAACATTTGTGTTTGCCTTGTGTATCTACAGCCCCAAAGAGTCTAGCAAGCAGCTGATTGATGCAGGGTGTGGTGTGACCGTGGGCATTCTCATGGTACTCTGCATACAGCCCAAGTGAGGAACCAACACACAGTCCAGGTTGCGGAATCGGAACCCGTCTCATTCCCAATGGCTCCAGACTGGTAGTAGAAGGGCTTCTTGGTGAGAATGGGGTATATCTGGGTAGTGATTAGCAACTCTGGTTCCCCAAGGCATTTCTGAGACCCTCGAATATAAACGCAGGGCCATGTTTCCCCGAAAACTTTCTGAACAATGAGGCTGGTGGCCAACCGACTGCCCAGGGTCTGCAGAGTCATTCTCAGTCCCGCCAAGAAGTATGGGCAGGGCGGTTGAATAAAGATTTGATGGACACATTGGATAAACATTTAGAAATCAAGACTCACCGCCAGGCTCTTTGAGGAGGAAGTGGGAGATGATGAAAATTTTCTTATATCAAATCATGACAGGAAGTCCCATCAGGATTAGCAATCGCCTTCAGTGAGGGGCAAAGAATCTGGCGACATCAACGTAGACGATGTTATGCTCTTACTACATGAATGTCCTAGATTTTCTCTTTCACATATATTCGCTCACTCATTTAATTCTCCCCACGGTCCAGAGTTCGGGGAGGACCTTCCCATCTGTTCCATCCACTCTCATGCACACAGATGGCTACCAGATCTCTGTCTCCAGCCCTGACCTCTTTCGTGAGCTTTTGCTTTGATTAGGATCTCTAAGTGTGCAGCCAGCAATGATACAGATACCATCACCCACCACAGGCTGGCTCCACAGCCTCAGGGAGGAGCAGGGCCCCCAGGGCAGATTTTAAAGGGAGTTTTGACAGGCGGGGGCGGGGGCGGGGGGGAGAGCACTGGAGCGCAGCATGAGTGGTCTTTGGGCCCAGAGTGCAGATCTGAGTTAGTATATAGTTTGTTCTTTCAATCCTGCACATGTACTGAGCTCATATCTAAGCAAGGCACGGGGGATAGAGAATCCGAGAGACACCATCCTTGCTCTCAGGGAGCTCCCAGCCTAACTGAGTCAAGGGCTGATTGATGGGGGCTAAGGAAGACAGTTCGTAAGAGGAAGGCATAGGGGCAGCGATGCACAAGGGGAGGTCAATTCTGCAAGGAGAGTTTTACATCTCTTAGGAGTGGGATAAAATTGCTGAGAAGCCTGCTTGATTCTGTGAGCGCTCCAAGGCGGGACCAGGTCTCCCTCATCTTCGTCTTCCCAGCAAAGCAGCTGCTCAGTGAATATTTGCTGAAGGAATAAATGAATGTATAAGGTGTTATATGGCGCGACTACCTGCTCCTTGGGGGGTGGCAGGACAGGATGGGGAAGGTCTTCTTAGAGGCTGTGCTCTTTGAGCAGTAGCTAGAAATAGGACTAGGCCTTTGCCAGGTAGGTAAGACCAGGAAGGGATGCTGGGCAGAAGGAACAGTGGGGGCAAGTGCACAGAGGCAGGCATCAGAGAGCATGGTGTGTTTGGTGGATGGGTCTCTGACACTGGGATGCAGGGGGCAGGTTGGTCAACCATGGGCAGTTGATGAGGCTGGAGAGGTGGGCAGGGGCCAGGCTGAACAGGACCTCGGACACCAGTCTAAGAGGTTGGGCTTTTGCGAATTACAGGAAACCCAGGAATTTAAGGGTTTTAAGTAGGGCAGCCATGTGGCTGCCATGTGTGTGGCCTGGGGAAGGGGCACGACCAAGGAGCACAGACAGAGCCTCTCTTCTAAAGTTTTAGGGCGGCTACATACCCCAACCCCTGCTTCTCACTAGTAGGAACCCAGGTTCTGCCTCTCAGACCAGGGGAGGGGGGTTTATCTCACATGTCCTTGCCACCATGGACCTTAACAGCACCCCACGCCAGCTGGCATGAAGGAGGGAGTCCGCAGGTGGCAGAGCAGGTGCAAAACTGCTATCGCCCAAACTTCCAGGTGGTTCCCGTGTGCTTGAGTGACCCCCAGGCTGCTAACGCTGGAGGCCCTTCGAGGTCATCTAACCCAGCCCTTCCATTCTATGGATGGGAACACTGAGGCCCAGGGACGGGGGCAACCTGTCCAAGTTCTCATGGCGCAGTCAGGACTAGAATCCAGGCCTGTGGGCTCCCTGTCTGGTTTTCTCTCCCCAGATAGATCTGTGCTCATAGCCGAGTCCTGCAGTTCCCTTAGCTCGGCGACCTGAAGCAAGTGACTTGGCAGTTTTGTCATCTGGAACGTGGCATAACAATATCCCCCTTTTGGGGTTGTTGTGGGGAATAAATGAAATAATGCAGGTCAAGTGTCTCTGCAGCTTAACGCCTGGCGGGGAGTGTGCGCTCAGGTAGGAGGAACTGTTCTCTCCCTCCGTGTTCTGTTTCTGCTCTCAGCGTGTTATCCCACTGCCTGTCTCTGGTGGTGGGGGTCCTGGGATGGTGCAGGGGCTCCTGCAACAGCTGAGCCAGGGGGGCACTTCTCAGATTGTCCAAGGAAGGCAGGGGCATACCTTGGCTTATTTGGGTTTAGGGCAAATACAGATGGAAAAAAGCATTCTTTGGTCTGGGTTACAGCCCAATGGTGTGTTCTTTTGGATGACAAAGTAAAGTGAAAAATATTGAGAGAAGTGCGTGTGTAATTTTGCACGGGTGGGATGACTTTACCAGGCAAAAGGACTTTCCCATTTACAAAGGGATTCATGGCAGGAGTCCTGTAAGTTCCCAGTTCCGCTCAGGGCTTTCACTCAGGAGTCAATTTCCCTAGCATGATTCACACCAAGTTTCTAGGAAAGGGCCTTCTGGCCCCCCAAATAGTCTTGTCATCTCTGGCCTTCTTTCAAGATTCCCTTGAGCTTTGAGCTGAAGCAGCAGAATCTTGGAATGGGAACAGTGTAGCCGCTATAGGTTGTAAGACCACGGTGACTTTATGTGCCATTGAGAAAGAAAAAACATCTCCAGTCGTAACGGACGCGCAACAAGCCCCAATTTCAGAAATGTGAAAAAAATTTGCATCTTAGAATCAATGTTTGAGAACCAGGGTCAGCTGGATAGGTTAGTCCTAATGGCAGAGTTGAGAATATACCAACGGGGGCCAATCCCCAAATCATACATGACTTAAGATTATTTAACGGTTATTTTTCCTATGTGAAAGAAACCACTAATACGTAGGTTCCCTGAGGACAGACACTGGGTCTGTTTCGCTCACCACCGTATCCCTATCGCTTCACCCATAGTAGGTGTTCAACAAATATTTGCTCAACAAGTAAATAAAACAAAGCCGCCTTATAAGACACGTGGCGAAACCAGACAAGAAAACAAATCATTCAGAATTCCCCCACTGCGGGTACTTTGCCTTATTTCCTTCCAGTCTTATTTCCTATGAATATGCTCTTTTATATACGTGTAAACACAATGTATTTTTAGATTTAGCTCCAGGATGTGTCTTTGTATTTCTCTATTAATATGAATGAAGTGATGAAATGAGATGGTGTGGAAATGCTTTGAAGACTGTAAAATGTTTAACCAAATATCTTATTATTACTTATAATAACCATAGCAATGCTAATACGAATGAGGCTGATTTTCTGAAAATATACTTCAAAGCCAACACTGAATTTGTCCTCTGAAGCTGGGAATATGTTCTGTCCCTGACCGCCACGGGGAGTCCCTCTGTTTCATGTTGGGAAGAGAAAGAGACTTAAGGGTTCTGAGAAGTTATCAGCTCCAGATTCCCACCAGGCCCAGAAATTTCTTTGGTGTCAGTAAGGGGGGTCAGTGTGGAGTGGGGAAGACAGAGCACATCTCTCAGGCCAGTGACACAGGAGCCTACAGAGAGCTTCCTTCTTTCCAACCTTCGCTAGCGGTGAGATGGAGTTACCCTGTGGGTTTCAAGGAAGGCTGTTCACTTCCTCTGCATGGTAATAGCAATGTGGACACCAGAGAGGTGTCCGTACAGGTAAGTCATGCAGGATCAGAGTGGTGGTTACTTTCAACAAAACACAAAATCAGATTCGCATCGGAAAACTAGCCCCAAATTCACCATTAGATAGTCAAAGAATTCATGGACACACTTATTAGTCTAACTCATGCCTGGTTCTTCGAAGGGAGGTAGATTGACTCACATCACACACAAAAGGCAGGACTAGCCAGGCTCCTCTGTGCCCTGTTCTCCATGAGGCCTCAACCTTGGCCTACAAAGACTTGGAAGAACACTAACATAGTTTCCTTCTTTCTTTCCTTTTCTTCCTTCCTTCCTTCCTTCTTTCTTTCTTGTCATTAGCCCTTCATTTTCATTGAAATGGATAGTTTAGATGAAGAACAGAACTAGAATAGTGTTAACAATCGACTTCTGAAAACTCACATTTGTATAAAGGAAATAAAAGAGGCCAACAGAATTCCAGAAAAGGTGTGGCCTGTATTACTGCACTTGGATGAAGTATGCTGTTCAGGGTAGCATAATACTACTTAGGCCACACAAGCCCAGGAGCAGGAGGCAAACAGAGGGCAGAACTCCAGGTAGTATTTATTCTGGATTCTCCAGTGAGCTCAAGAATATTTAGTATTTTTGAAACATTCAGCTAAAGCTCTTTACGAAAATGACCGTGTCTTCAACACGTTTTTCCGCTAACGCAGTTTCTCACAGCTCAAAGGCAAATCCCTGGGATGACCCTAGCCCCCTTAAAGTCCCCGCCTAAGAACTCAAGACTGCCAAAAGAACTTAACTGTTTGTTTGTTCCTGCCGAGACCAAAAGGTAGGGCCCCTGTCTCCCTGTCTCTGCAGGAGGAGAGAAGCCTAACTGTGATGGGGTCCTATTAGCAAACTTGGATGGGTTCCACATGCACTGACCCCCACCCCCTGACTTCCAGCTTTTTGTAATGCTTCATCTCCCTGACTCTGCTCAGGCACCCTCTATCCCCCCAACCCTCCCCCTCATTTTCCCTTTAAAACGCCAAGTGCCTTCTGCAAAAATCGAAGTTGAGTTCAGTTCAGGCTGAACCCTCTTCCCTACTGCAATAGTATATTACTGATTAAACCTGTCCTTGCTGCTTTGTTTATCTGACAGTACTCGAAGGAAGGCTCGCTGCTACACCCAGGCTAATAGCTTGGGCTCCGGGCTCTCTGCACACCTTGACCTGCTAGTCTGCGCTCATGCTTCCTGATTCAAATCCTCAGCCTTGAACTTGGCTCTGTGCTGTCTGCTTCATGCCCGCCCTCTTTGTCCTCTAGGATGAAGTTTTCTGGTCGTTCCACCAAGCTCCCACCTTGCACACTCGTGAATACTCCACTTCTGCCTACACTGCCTGCCTCTATCTCTGAGCCGCTTAGTTGCCGGGCCAACCTCCCAGCCTCCTCTACCCCAGTCTCAGAGCCACCATCCCACCTGCTACATGTTGCAGTGGAGGCTGACCTTGATATTTAGCAACGGCCCAGGCATTAAGTACAGGGAATAGTTCGTGAGGCCTGCGCCACCAACGTTTTCCCAGCTCGCTTAGAGAGTTAAAACCAGTTTCCGATACAGAAGATCGCTTTATAAAATGGCTAAGGAATCACTGATCAGTACTGGATGAGAGACGATTTGGGCCAAATTGTAAAAACAAGCGGAGCTGCTAAGTTACATGTGCATCTCTTTGCTGACTGCTGCTCCCGTTCTCCGGGGTCTCCTCTCCTCACACCCTAGAGCGGGGCTCCCTGTCACTCATTCACCTCATTCTTTGCTCCAGGCCTCCCAGGGCACGTTGTCTTGGGCGACCTGGTTTAGGACTCCCTCAGAGTCGTAGGCTCTCCAGCTTTTATTCTAGGCAAACCAGGAGATCAGAGAAAAAACGCATCCCCATGTCTCTCTGCAGTCCTGTTTGGAGGCTTCCTCCCCACTGAGAATTTACAAAGGTCTCCCTTTGAGGTGTGGAAGCCGTGTCACATCTGTGCCAATCCTCACTCCACGGACGCACAGAGTTGACGTAGAAGTCCCGGCTGGCTGGGAGGGTCCCTCCTCTGGTGCTAAATCAGAGAGCAGACAGGAACCCATGAAGAGGCTTCCCTCCACTTAAACTCTGTTACAAGAGAGTGATGCTCTATCCCTGTTCCTTTTTGCAGGCCACCTGGCTTTGTATCACCACAGTGATGAAACACACCAAACCCTGATGCGCAATTTCCCTCGGCAGCCACTGGACTCCCACCCGACCCGCACAAAGATTTTTTTCCCAGAATGTTTTGCGAAAAAAAAACCCAACCAGTTGAGTGAAAAAGCAAATAAGCTGGGTTTCCCTCATGCCCAATTGCAGAAACCGACAGGCGGTACAGGAGAATTGGATTACAGAGGTTAGCCTGATACATTTCTCCAATTTCAGGGTGAGTCTCTTTGCTGAGCCCAGCCCTGCTCCTGCCTCCTGGGTGGATTCAGAGCCTTCCAGGAGTGGGAATCCCATTTCTCCTCCTCACGTGGTGGGTGGCCGGGAGAGACCAAGGACCGCTGATCCAGAGAGCCCTGGGGACTTACCCTCTGCTCCTGTGTGGCCACGAAAGTCTGGAACCCTGGTGCCACCCCAAAGCCTAGCTCTTGGATGAAAGGCGGCTCAGACTGACTGTGGATCTGAACCTTCACGCCTGCTTCAAACGTCGTTTCCTCTGAAAGAACAAAGATGGACAGAGCCATGGGTCAATGATAACAGATGCTCATGGAGTCCTGGGACTGAAAAGCTCAAAAGGATGCTGGAAAGGCCCCACGGTAGGCAGAATCATGGCCCCCCAGAGATGTGCACATCCTCGTCCCTGGAAACTGTGGCTGTGTTACCTTACATTGGTGAAAGGGATGCTGCAGATGTAACTAAGGATTTTGAGGTGGGGAGATTGTCCTTGGTCATCCAGGTGGCCCAATGTGATCACAAGGGTCCTTACAAGAGGGAAGCGGGAGGATCAGAGTCAGAGAGATGTGGAAAAATCTATGCTGCTGGCTTTGAAGATGGAGGAAGGATCCGTAAGCCCAGGGATGCAGGCAGCTTCCAGAAGCTAGAAAAGGCAAGGGAATGGATTTCCCCTAGAGCCTCTAGAAGGAATGCAGCCCTGCTGACACCTTAAAATACATTTTTGACTTCTGGCTTCCAGAGCTGTAAGATAATAAATTCATGTTGTTTGATGCCTCTAAGGTTGTGGCAATCTGTTAGAGTAGCGATCAGAAACGAATTCAGGTCAGCTAGGCCAACCAACTTTTTGCTTCAATCTGCAAAACTACAGAGTGGGATTATGAAGTGAGTTAAGCACCTATTCTCTTTATTTACTAACTTCTCTACTGGGCCATGAGCTGAGGCGAGGAGATCAGGAGAAGGAAAACACGATGATACAGCAGTTGAAATAAAAATACGGGGCCACGGGGCTTCCCTGGTGGCGCAGTGGTTGAGAGTCCGCCTGCCGATGCAGCAGGGGACACGGGTTCGTGCCCCGGTCCGGGAAGATCCCACATGCCGTGAAGCGGCTGGGCCCGTGAGCCATGGCCGCTGAGCCTGCGCGTCCGGAGCCTGTGCTCTGCAACGGGAGAGGCCACAGCAGTGAGAGGCCCGCATACCGCAAAAACAAACAAAAACAATAAAAACCACGGGGATTTCCTGTAAGCCCCTTGGAGCTGCAGGAGATGGGAAACTAGAAGAGAAGCTTCTCCCCTTTTGTTCTTTGGCAGGAGAAACGGCCCTCGGCAGTGAGCGGGGGAGGGACAGCAGAAAGGGATGGGATGGCAGAGCCTGGCTCATCCTATATGTTGGTGCTCATAATTGGCGGGAAGTGCACCTATGGGATCTATCAGCCTTTCCTGGGTCTCCTTCTCTTATTCTTTGCAAACAGCTTGAAGCATGAGTTTTCCAAAATGCAAATCTGAGTCACTTATAAGGAGCCCAATCTCCTTCACCTGCCCCCGTTCCAGCCTTGCTCTGGGCAGCCCTCTGCTTCGTGGCACTATGTGTTCCAACCCACCAGGGCCGCCAGATTGGTTGTTACTGATCCCTGCTCTACACGGAGCACATGCATCTCCTTCTGCCTGGAATGTCTTTATTTATTTATTTATTTATTTTTGCGGTACGCGGGCCTCTCACTATCGCGGCCTCTCCTGTTGCGGAGCACAGGCTCCGGACGCGCAGGCTCAGCGGCCATGGCTCACGGGCCCAGCCGCTCCGCGGCACATGGGATCTTCCCGGACCGGGGCACGAACCCATGTCCCCGGCATCGGCAGGCGGACTCCCAACCACTGCGCCACCAGGGAAGCCCCTGGAACGTCTTTTGCTTGGTCCACCTGACCATCTCCCTTCTCATCACTGAAGATTCAGCCCCCAGCCCCAGCCCAGAGCCACTCCTTCTCCTGCCTGGTTGTGTCTCACATACGCCTGGTAAAGCCTCTGCCACACCACGTCATAATCCTTTATCTCACTGTCTTTTCCACAAGGCTGAGCATCGTTGAGGCCAAGTTCAGGGCTTTCTCTCTGGATCTCAAAGGCCCTGCACACGGCTGGGCATCTTGCGGGCACCTAGGGAACGCCTGTTGCATGAACGAGTGAGAGACTTGTGACTCCAACCTTTACTTGCTTATTCACGGGCAAGGCCAACCTAGAAACCACATCAAGGAGTATTCTGAAACTAGAGAATAGGGAGAGGATGGGTAAATGCAGAAATCAGGGAGGATAAGAGGGGATGGAGGTCAGAGGTCAAGGAGGGGGAGTGCGTCAGCCCCAGGGCCATAGCGTAGGGAGAGCCTGGGGAAACGCTCTAAAGCTGGCACAGAAGAGAAAGGCGAGGAGGGAAGGGCCGGAGCCAGGCAGTGAATGCGCAGGACCCGGCGCAGCCTGGGGGCCTGTGACCGAGGCAGGGCGAGGCGTCCAGAGCTGGGTGAGAATTCCAAGGTCGGGGGCACAGGCCAAGGTTGAGTAGGCAGACAGGGACCAGAGGAAGAATAGGCAGGGCTCTCACAATCTACACGAGGAATCCAGTGGCTGAAGTGAGGTTCAGGCAAAAGAGAGCCTCAGCCAGGAATCCTTTCATACACATCTCCGTGGAGCAGTAGAGAATCCCGTGAAACCCACGAACACCTCCCCCTTTCCTCCAGCAGAGTCAAGTCTTCCGCCATCTCTTTACCCAGATGGCTCCGTGCCATCTTGCCCCTACGTCCCTGCGTGCCTGTGGATTTGTGTCCATCTCTCCCATGGATGGCGGATGCCTCAGGAGAGGAGAGTGCTTCTTGCTCAGTCCGGTGCCCATTGCCCAGCCTGGGGCTTGGCCCACAGGCACATCAGGGAGGGGGCCGAGGGAGAGGGAGGATGGGGGAGATGAAGAAGGCTGAGTGGCCAGCTTTCAGTGGCTGTGTGTTCTAAGGTCTGCCCAAGAGAGGGGTTGAGGAGAGGCCAAGGAGCCCAAAGAACAGGCTTTGATGGGGGAGAAGTGAACACACAGTGATACTGGGATACAGGGATGTCCATGCTTGGATGAATGAAAAGCACATTCGGTGAGCTGTAGCGGGTGGGAGAGGAGAGATGCCAAAACGCGTTTTCCAGAGCTAGTGAGGCTGTGTGCCTGCGATATAAGGGAGCTTAAGAAACCTTAGAGCCAGTAGGACAGGTACCTGTGGTTACAGGGAGAAATGAGAAACGAGGCCTTGGTGTCAGAAGTGCTGTGAGTAATGGGCAAAGAGGACAGCCAGGCATGCCTGTGTCAGTGAGAGCTGCCCAAGGCTACTCAGACTGGGTTGGGGTTCAGATGGGGAGTTTATTCAAGAAGCAGCAGGGGCTGGAGCAGAGTAAATTCCTAAAGTATTCTCATATCATTACAAACATGGATGGGCATGCAAGCTGATGGGCAGAGTCAGAAGAGACACGAATAAGGTTTCTGCCCTCTTCAGGATAATGCTGTCTAGAGGAACCTTCTACCAAGATGGAATGTTCTAGAATCCTTGCTATCCAACCTGGTACTCTCAGCCACATGAAATGTGACTCTTGCAGGTGAGGAACTGAATTTAGAATTTAATTAATTAATGCCCCCCAACTTTACTGATGCATAATTGACAAACAAAATTGTATGGTATTTAAAGCGCCCAGTGGGATGATTTGACGTAGGTATACATTGTGAAAGGATTCCCCCTATCAGGTTAATTCACATATCCATCACTTCACATATTACTTTTCTGGCCTCCTTTATTTATCTATTTTTTATCCAATTGAATTTTAATTAATTAAACTTAAAATTAAGTAGCCACATGTGGCTGGTGACCCCCTTACTGGGCAGTGCAGTTGTAGAATGTCACCTGTGAGCAGATCCCAGCCCTCTCGGAGCAGTAGGGGTAACAAGGGCTTGAGCACCCCGCTTTCCTAGGCAGGTGCCCCTGTGGGGTCTCTTGTCCAGAAGCAGGAGATCTGGGTGGGGTTCCGAGCAGTAGAGCTGTGCCTATTTGCAGTCATGATTGTAGTCCCAGATCCTCCCTGACCCTGCTTCTCCCAAAGCACCCCTTATTCTCTCATCTCCAGGTAGTTCCTCTTCCTTCACAGAACTGCCCTCAGCTCCCCTCTATGGAGTAATTCTCCAGTTTGATAGTGAATAACAGCCTCCCTCCAGTCCCTGCCCTGTCCCCACCCTCGGCTCCTGCCTTTCCTGGACACGGCACACTATCAGTGCAAATACGAAGACACAGTTTAAGAAATGAAGTGATCAGGCATAGGCCGTTAGAGCCAAAGGCTCCGCCCACGTACCTCCAACGGTCTCAGACTAGAATGCACGTTGACATCACATACGGAGCTCTGCGTGACCATTCCCGGGATCCACTCCCTAGCAATTCTGATTCTGTCCCTCTGGGGTGAAGCCCAGGAAACTTGCAGGCCCAGGGATTCTGATACAAATTATCTGAGGCCAAACACATTTGGGCAGCAGTGATCTAGTCCAGAGAGGGGAATTGACTTGCCCAAGGTCACACAGCAAGTCAAGAGCAGAGCAGGGGCCAAGAGCCAGGTCTCCTGACTTGCAATTCGTCACTCTTCCTCCCCCACTAGGGGTGTGGTTTATTTCACATGAGCAGATGTCCTGGTTCATAGCCCTGGGGTTCTGAGTGGATGCTGGAGAAAGGGAATATCTCTTTCATTGTCATATCCCCTAAAGCCCCTAGCGTGGTGCCTGGAACAGAGCAGAGCTCAATAACTACTTGTTGAATGAAACAAATTGAGTGAGGGAGTGTCCTCTGCTGAGCTGACTGTTCCCCGCCCTTTGACCAGCTGTGAGTCTGCCAGGGTCTGGCTGGACCCTAGGAAACACCAGCACCACATGTCACCCAGTGACGGGCTTGCTCCCATGTTGCACAAGGCAGAAGGTCTCATTCACCGACATGCAGCTGGGCTGCACAGAAAACAACAGCAACAGCAGCAACAATAACAAGAACAAGAACTCGGACCACCCATACAGTGTTTGGGTTCAAACTGAAAATGTGGGGCACCTCGTTAAAAATGTATTGAGAAACTCAAGACAGCAGTGGTAGAGCATTAAACCAAGAGTGTGACCCTCCTGAGCCTGTGTGAGTGCAGTGGTCACACAACCGGGAAGCCAGCCCCGATGATAACCCCCGTCGGTGCTGGACAGAATTGTTCACATCTTCCTATTCCTCTCACCACCGAAAGATTCAACACTGAGTTGCTTCAAAGAGTGCAGGCCCCCAGGGCAGTGAAGGATTTGTTTACGTATCATGAACACCAGGATTCAAAGCCCCAGAGAGAGAGCACAGAGAAAGGCGAAGTTACTACACACACACAGCGTTAGGAGCTCTTGTTAATTGGGACCGAGCTGAAACCCTGGCGGCGTAACATGAAAGATGATGTTGAATCAGGAGGAGGGCGGTAAAGAGACTTCAACCTGCAGAAGCCAGAGTCTCCTTTTTAGGAGCAGGGCCACGGCCGGCACCAGGTGAAGTCTACCTGTGGAGAATTTTCTGTGCCTGCAGAAAGGATTGGGAAGCTCTGCTGGGTGGGGGAGTCGGCGGGGGTGGGGGGGGGGTGGGGGGGTGGGGAGCCACGGGCAGAATGCATAATGGGGCAGGGAAAGTACATCACAATAAAAGCTTACAGTTTTAATCTTTGCAAATTACAGGAAGCATGCAGAGGCAATAAACACTGAAGAGGAGGCAAAGAAAATCTGGAGGAATTTTCTAGGCTAAGGTAGGGATGTGCTGGTACAAAGCAATCTCGGGTTGGAGGAAACTGTCTTTGTAACAGTGGCTGGGATAGGTAGCTTGAGAGGAGAGGGTGGGAGGGAGGCCAGCCATGCGGTGAGATGCGTCTCAGGGCAGGATGGCTCTGTTCGTCCCCTACCCATCCTGTCCGTTCTGCTCTCTGCCCTGGGAGCTGCACTTGTATGAAGTGTACTGTTGGGCTCCCTTGCCCTCTAGCTGCTGGTTGGCTGCAGCCAATGGTGGGCCCAGGTAGGAAACTGGGGGAGAGGGGAGAGTCAGGCTGGGATATTCAGTCTCTCAATTCTATTTGCTGGGTCCCTGTGCGTTAGCTGCGTGCCACCTTGGAAGGGCACAACTCTGGCTCGGGGCCTGGAGGGAGCGCTCCATTCTGATATGGGCTCTTTCTCCCTTTCCCAGGCATGGCAATGGCTCTCTCTGCTACCAGGCTCAGGATACCCCATCAGTACTGCCTTCCCTAAGCCTTGCCCGCACCACCTTTGTGACTAGCCCTTCATTAATCGTCCCTTGTATTACCCCGTCTGCGGGTGCTGTTGATTTCTTGCTTGGATCCTGATGGCAGAGTCCCCAGAGGGCATCTACTGCCTTACCTCTGAGAGGCAGTAGGAGGCCTCTCTGCCTCACTATCCATGGAAGGGCAGCCGTTGGTTGGAGCCTCTTGGGAATGGGGACCTCACTACCTGCAAGGGTAGCCCTTGGTTTCCAGAGTTCATCCTTGCACTGAGTTGACAACTGCCTGCTTTTAGATTTTACTTGTTTCTAGCTCTACCCCTTCTTCCAGGATCTGAAGATATGACCACCAGAGCCTTCTTATTTTCATGCTAACCTTCCCCAGCAGAGCTGACCCCAGCGCATCTTCATCTCTGAAGGCCTCACTAGCTGAGGCGCACTCAGCGATGTACATGGCCTGCCCAGGCTTCTGTGGGGAGGGGCCCGGGACCCTCTGCCCCCCTCCCGCCAGGAGAGCCAATTGCCCTGCATGGCTTATGGAGCTCTAGGGGCTCCCACCTCCCACACTGGGGCCAGGATGGGCGGGGCTTATGCCCAGAGACGGAGCACCCCGTTCTCAAAGGAGCGAACCAGGCATTCTGAGTCAGTAGACGTGTCGGCCCCTGTACTCGCGGGGTCAGAACCAGAGAGCGCCTAGGACAGTTGGTTAGACGCTTGGGGCTCTGGGGTCAGGCAGGGTGAGGTCACTTCCAGCTCTGTGACCTTTGGCAAATTATTTCATCTCTTGGGGCCTCATTTTTCTGCAAAATATGCAGAATGGGTTTGAACATGCTAATGGATGAAGCCTGCGTTCTCTCATCTCAGAGATCAAGGGAAAGCTCACTGAAAGGTCTGACAGTGACAATGACAGGGACCACGGTCCTAGCCCTTGAGAGCCCTGGCATTTCTACCAGGCCGACTACAAATGCAGTTTGGGTGGCCCGTGACAGGTGCCATTGTGGTCCCTCATGCTCCCCTGGTTGCACAGAGAAATCCATGGCATGAGTCCAAGGAGGCCCCAGGTGGGGCCCTGGAAAGAAGAACAGGGAAGTATATAAAAGAAAACATTGGCTCTGAGATCGCAGAGAGCTGGGTTTGACTCCCAGCCCTACCCCTTAATAGCTGTGTGACCTCAGGCAAGTCATCTTGCCTCTCTGAGCCTTGCAAAGGATGGCTGATCTCTCAGGTTACTTTTAGCTCTAAAATTCTACGAGCTGGGCATCACGCACAAGTCTCCAACCTCACTGCATCTCATTTTAATTTCCTGAAAAACAGATTAAAAAAATTAGACGTGGCCGTTCAGCACTTACATCAAGTCAGAAAAGGTTGATTTTTCTAAAGACGGCACAAAGAATCCGCAAATTGTTGCCTAAAAATGGATGAGGCATCTCTTGTCCTCCCTCTCTGCCCTGCTCCACACAGACAGGCCCAGTTAAGCAGCATCCTAGGTGAGAAGACCCGAACCCAGCACGGAGATGGCAACCCTCACGCTTGACTGCTCCTGGGTGACATTCTGAGGTGAGCTGGGCTTCTGGAGGAAGAAAGATCAACGCTGTGTCCCCTGCTGGATGGGATGCAATTATATCTGTTCAGGGCGACAGCCTGAGGTAGCAAAGTGTTCTCAC